>NW_026734749.1:0-244147 GCF_949786415.1 Peromyscus eremicus
ACACCGCCATACCTAGTTCAATTCTGCTTAGGAACCTGACAAGAACAGTTGATCCTCCTCAGTCCAATACACTGTACTTGCTGGGAACAGACGCCAGTGCTATTTGTCCTGTGTTTGGCAATGGCAGCGCAATAGTGACTCTTCTTACCAGAAAACAACTCTTGCTCATAGGACCAAAAACTGCATGTGACTCAACTCCATTTAGGACTGGGAAACAAACGCGAGCTCACCTTACAAGAAAAACACTCTGCTTTAGAGAAAAGAGCACTCTTCTACTCTACTGTGTTTCCTACGGGGTCCAAACAGTGAGCTTGCTCAGAACAAAAGAACTGTGCTTCCTACAAACACGGCCATATCTAGTTCAAGTCTGCTTAGGAACCTGACAAGAACAGTAGATCCTCTTCAGTCCGATACACTGTACTTGCTGGGAACAGACTGGAGGGCTATTTGCACTGTGTATGGCTATTGGAGCACAATAGTGACTCGTCTTACCAGAAAACAACTCTTGCTGGTAGGACAAAAAACTGCATGTGACTCAACTCCATTTATGACTGGGAACCATCGCTAGGTCGCCTTCCAAGAAACACACTCTGCTTTTGAGAAAAGAGCACTCAATACTCTGCTGTGTTTCCTAGGAGGTCCAAACAGTGAGCTTGCTCAGAACAAAAGAACTGTGCTTCCTACACACACGGGCCATATCTAGTTCAACTCTGCTTAGGAAACTGACAAGAACAGTAGCTCCTTTTCAGTCCGATACACTGTACTTGCTGGGAACAGACGCGAGTACTATTTGCACTGTGTATGGCAATTGGAGCACAATAGTGACTTCCTTACCAGAAAACAACTCTTGCTCGTAGGACCAGAAACTGCATGTGATTCAACTCCATTTAGGACTGGGAAACAAACGCTAGCTTGCCTTACAAGAAACACACTCTGCTTTTGAGAAAAGAGCACTCTTCTACTCTACTGTGTTTCCTATAGGGCCAGAACAGTGAGCTTGCTGAGAACAAAAGAACTGTGCATCCTACACACACGGACCATATCTAGTTCAACTCTGCTTAGGAAACTGACAAGAACAGTAGCTCCTCTTCAGTCCAATACACTGTACTTGCTGGGAATAGAGGCGAGTGCTATTTGCACAGTGTATGGCAATTGGAGCACAATAGTGACTCGTCTTACCAGAAAACAACTCTTGCTCGTAGGACAAAAAGCTGCATGTGACTCAACTCCATTTAGGACTGGGAAACAAACGCTAGCTCGCCTTCCAAGAAACACACTCTGCTTTTGAGAAAAGAGCACTCTTCTTCTCTACTGTTTCCTATGTGTTCCGAAATCTGAGCTTGCTCATAATAAAAAAACTGTGCTTCCTACAAACACGGCCATATCTAGTTCAAGTCTGCTTAGGAACCTGACAAGAACAGTAGATCCTCTTCACTCCGATACACTGTACTTGCTGGGAACAGACGGGAGGGCTATTTGCACTGTGTATGGCAATGGGAGCGCAATAGTGACTTTCCTTACCAGAAAACAACTCTTGCTCGTAGGACCAGAAACTGCATGTGATTCAACTTTATTTAGGACTGGGAAACAAATGCTAGCTCGCCTTACATGAAACACACTCTGCTTTTGAGAAAAGAGCACTCTTCTACTCTACTGTGTTTCCTATGGGGTCAAAACAGTGAGCTTGCTCAGAACAAAAGAACTGTGCTTCCTACACACACGGGCCATATCTAGTTCAACTCTGCTTAGGAAACTGACAAGAACAGTAGCTCCTCTTCAGTCCAATACACTGTACTTGCTCGGAACAGACGCGAGTGCTATTTGCACTGTGTATGGCAATTGGAGCACAATAGTGACTCGTCTTACCAGAGAACAACTCTTGCTCGTAGGACAAAAAACTGCATGTGATTCCACTCCATTTAGGACTGGGAAACAAACGCTAGCTCGCCTTAAAAGAAACACACTCTGCTTTAGAGAAAAGAGCACTCTTCTACTCTACTGTTTTTCCTATGGGGTCCAAACAGTGAGCTTGCTCAGAACAAAAGAACTGTGCTTCCTACACACACGGGCCATATCTAGTTCAACTCTGCTTAGGAAACTGACAAGAACAGTAGCTCCTATTCAGTCCAATACACTGTACTTGCTTGGAACAGATGCAAGTGCTATTTGCACTGTATATGGCATTTGGAGCGCAACAGTGACTCTTCTTACCAGAAAACAACTCTTGCTCGTAGGACCAAAAACTGCATGTGACTCAACTCCATTTAGGACTGGGAAACAAACGCGAGCTAGCCTTACAAGAAACACACTCTGCTTTTAAGAAAAGTGCACTCTTCTACTCTACTGTGTTTCCTATAGGGCCAGAACAGTGAACTTGCTCAGAACATAAGAACTGTGCTTCCTACACACACGGGCCATATCTAGTTCAACTCTGCTTAGGAAACTGACAAGAACAGTAGCTCCTCTTCAGTCTGATACACTGTACTTGCTGGGAACAGACGCATGTGCTATTTGCACTGTGTATGGCAATGGGAGCGCAATCGTGACTTTCCTTACCAGAAAACAACTCTTGCTCATAGGACCAGAATCTGCATGTGATTCCACTCCATTTAGGACTGTGAAACATACGCTAGCTCGCCTTACAAGAAACACACTCTGCTTTAGAGAAAAGAGCACTCTTCTACTCTACTGTTTTTCCTATGGGGTCCAAACAGTGAGCTTGCTCAGAACAAAAGAACTGTGCTTCCTACACACACCGACCATATCTAGTTCATTTCTGCTTAGGAAACTGACAAGAACAGTAGCTCCTTTTTGTCCAATATACTCTACTTGCTGGGAACAGACGCCAGTGCTATTTGTCCTGTGTAGGGCAATGGCAACGCAATATTGACTCATCTTACCAGAAAACAACTCTTGCTCGTAGGACCAGAAACTGCATGGGATTCAACTCCATTTAGGACTGGGAAACAAACGCTAGCTCGCCTTACAAGAAACACACTTTTTTTTGAGAAAAGAGCACTCTTCTACTCTACTGATTTTCCTATAAGGTCCAAAGAGTGAGCTTGCTCAGAACAAAAGAACTGTGCTTCATTCAAACACCGACCATATCTAGTTCAACTCTGCTTAGGAAACTGACAAGAACAGTAGCTCCTCTTCAGTCCAATACACTGTATTTGCTGGGAACAGATGCGAGTGGTATTTGCACTGTGTATGGCAATGGGAGCTCAATAGTTACTTTCCTTACCAGAAAACAACTCTTGCTCGTAGGACCAGAAACTGCATGTGATTCAACTCCATTTAGGACTGGGAAACAAACGCTAGCTCGCCTTACAAGAAACACACTCTGCTTTTGAGAAAAGAGCACTCTTCTACTCTACTGTGTTTCCTATGTGGTCCAAACAGTGAGCTTGCTCAGAACAAAAGAACTGTGCTTCCTACACACACGGCCATATCTAGTTCAATTCTGCTTAGGAACCTGACAAGAACAGTAGATCCTCTTCAGTCCAATACACTGTACTTGCTGGGAAAAACGCCAGTGCTCTTTGTCCTGTGTATGGCAATGGTAGCACAATAGTGACTCTTCTTACCATAAAACAACTCTTGCTCGTAGGTCCAGAAACTCCATGTGATTCAACTCCATTTAGGACTGGGAAACAAACGCTAGCTCGCCTTACAAGAAACACACTCTGCTTTAGAGAAAAGAGCACTCTGCTACTCTACTGTGTTTCCTATGGGGTCCAAACAGTGAGCTTGCTCAGAACAAAAGAACTATGCTTCCTACACGGGAAAATCAAGCTCAACTCTGATTAGGAAACTGACAAGAACAGTAGCTCCTATTCAGTCCAATACACTATACTTGCTGGGAACAGATGCGAGAGCTATTTGCACTGTGTATGGCATTTGGAGGGCAATAGTGACTCTTCTTACCAGAAAACAACTCTTGCTCGTAGGACCAAAAACTGCCTGAGACTCAACTCAATTTAGGACTGGGAAACAAACGCGAGCACGCCTTACAAGAAACACACTCTGCTTTAGAGAAAAGAGCACTCTTCTACTCTACTGGGATTCCTATGGCGTCCGAACAGTGACCTTGCTCAGAACAAAAAAAACTGTGCTTCCTACACACACGGTCATATCTAGTTCAAATCTGCTTTGGAACCTGACAAGTACAGTAGATCCTCTTCCGTCCAATACACTGTACTTGCTGCGAAAAGACGCCAGTGCTATTTGTCCTGTGTATGGCAATGGCAGCGCAATAGTGACTCTTCTTACCAGAAAACAACTCTTGTTTGTAGGACCAGAAACTGCATGTGATTCAACTCCATATTGGACTGGGAAACAAACGCTAGCTCGCCTTACAAGAAACACACTCTGCTTTTGAGAAAAGAGCACTCTTCTACTCTACTATGTTTCCTATAGGGCCAGAACAGTGAGCTTGCTCAGAACAAAAGAACTGTGCTTCCTACACACACGGCCATATCTAGTTCAACTCTGCTTAGGAACCTGACAAGAACAGTAGATCCTCTTCAGTCCAATACACTGTGCATGCTGGGAACAGACGCGAGTGCTATTTGCCCTGTGTATGACAATGGGAGCACAATAGTGACTCTCCTTAGCAGAAAACAACTCTTGCTCATAGGACCAGAAACTGCATGTGATGCGACTCCATTTAGGACTGGGAAACAAATGCTAGCTCGCCTTACAAGAAACACACTCTGATTTAGAGAAAAAAGCACTCTTCTACTCTATGGTGTTTCCTAAGAGGTCCGAACAGTGAACTTGCTCAAACCAAAAGAACTGTGCTTCCTACACAGACGGCCATATCTAGTTCAATTCTGCTTAGGAACCTGACAAGAACAGTAGATCCTCTTCAGTCCAATACACTGTACTTGCTGGGAACAGACTCCAGTGCTATTTGTCCTGTGTATGGCAATGGGAGCACAATAGTAACTTTCCTTACCAGAAAACAACTCTTGCTCATAGGACCGGAAACTGCCTGTGATTGAACTCCAATTAGGGCTAGGAAACAAACGCTAGCTCGCCTTACAAGAAACACACTTTTGTTTTGAGAAAAGAGCACTCTTCTACTCTACTGTTTTTCCTATGAGGTCCGAACACTGAGCTTGCTCAGAACAAAAAAAAACGTGATTCCTACACACACCATCACACCTAGTTCAATTCTGCTTAGGAACCTGACAAGAACAGTAGATCCTCTTCAGTCCAATACACTGTACTGCTGGGAACAGACGACAGTGCTATTTGTCCTGTGTAGGGCAATGGCAGAGCAATATTGACTCTTCTTACCAGAAAACAACTCTTGCTCATAGGACCAGAAACTGCATGTGATTCAACTCCATTTAGGACTGGGAAACAAACGCTAGCTCGGCTTACAAGAAACACACTCTGCTTTTGAGAAAAGAGCACTCTTCTACTCTACTGAGTTTCCTATGGGGTCCAAACAGTGAGCTTGCTCAGAACAAAAGAACTGTGCTTCCTACACACACCGACCATCTCTAGTTCAACTCTGCTTAGGAAACTGACAAGAACAGTAGCTCCTCTTCAGTCTGATACACTGTACTTGCTGGGAACAGACGGGATGGCTATTTGCACTGTGTATGGCTATTGGAGCACAATAGTGACTCGTCTTACCAGAAAACAACTCTTGGTCGAAGGACAAAAAACTGCATGTGACTCAACTCCATTTATGACTGGGAACCATCGCTAGGTCGCCTTCCAAGAAACACACTCTGCTTTTGAGAAAAGAGCACTCTATACTCTGCTGTGTTTCCTATGGTTTCCGAACAGTGAGCTTGCTCAGAACAAAAAAACTGTGCTTCCTACACTCACGGCCATAACTAGTTCAACTCTGCTTAGGAAACTGACAAGAACAGTAGCTCCTATTCAGTCCAATACACTGTACTTGCTGGGAACAGACGCGAGTGCTATTTGCACTGTGTATGTCAATATGAGCACAATAGTGACTTTCCTTACCAGAAAACAACTCTTGCTCATTGGACCGGAAACTGCCTGTGATTGAACTCCATTTAGGACTAGGAAACAAATGCTAGCTCGCCTTACAAGAAACACACTCTGCTTTTGAGAAAATAGTACTCTTCTACTCTACTGTGTTTCCTATGAGGTCCGAACAGTGAGCTTGCTCAGAACAAAAAAACCGTGCTTCCTACACACACCGCCATACCTAGTTCAATTCTGCTTAGGAACCTGACAAGAACAGTTGATCCTCCTCAGTCCAATACACTGTACTTGCTGGGAACAGACGCCAGTGCTATTTGTCCTGTGTTTGGCAATGGCAGCGCAATAGTGACTCTTCTTACCAGAAAACAACTCTTGCTCATAGGACCAAAAACTGCATGTGACTCAACTCCATTTAGGACTGGGAAACCAACGCGAGCTCACCTTACAAGAAAAACACTCTGCTTTAGAGAAAAGAGCACTCTTCTACTCTACTGTGTTTCCTATGGGGTCCAAACAGTGAGCTTGCTCAGAACAAAAGAACTGTGCTTCCTACACACACGGACCATATCTAGTTCAACTCTGCTTAGGAAACTGACAAGAACAGTAGATCCTCTTCAGTCCAATACACTGTACTTGCTGGGAATAGACGCGAGTGCTATTTGCACTGTGTATGGCAATTGGAGCACAACAGTGACTCGTCTTACCAGAAAACAACTCTTGCTCGTAGGACAAAAAGCTGCATGTGACTCAACTCCATTTAGGACTGGGAAACAAACGCTAGCTCGCCTTCCAAGAAACACACTCTGCTTTTGAGAAAAGAGCACTCTTCTACTCTACTGTTTCCTATGTGTTCCGAACACTGAGCATGCTCAGAACAAAAAAACTGTGCTTCCTACAAACACGGCCATATCTAGTTCAAGTCTGCTTAGGAACCTGACAAGAACAGTAGATCCTCTTCACTCCGATACACTGTACTTGCTGGGAACAGACGGGAGGGCTATTTGCACTGTGTATGGCAATGGGAGCGCAATAGTGACTTTCCTTACCAGAAAACAACTCTTGCTCGTAGGACCAGAAACTGCATGTGATTCAAGTTTATTTAGGACTGGGAAACAAATGCTAGCTCGCCTTACATGAAACACACTCTGCTTTTGAGAAAAGAGCACTCTTCTACTCTACTGTGTTTCCTATGGGGTCAAAACAGTGAGCTTGCTCAGAACAAAAGAACTGTGCTTCCTACACACACGGACCATATCTAGTTCAACTCTGTTTAGGAAACTGACAAGAACAGTAGCTCCTCTTCAGTCCAATACACTGTACTTGCTCGGAACAGACGCGAGTGTAATTGCACTGTGTATGGCAATTGGAGCACAATAGTGACTCGTCTTACCAGAGAACAACTCTTGCTCGTAGGACAAAAAACTGCATGTGATTCCACTCCATTTAGGACTGGGAAACAAACGCTAGCTCGCCTTAAAAGAAACACACTCTGCTTTAGAGAAAAGAGCACTCTTCTACTCTACTGTGTTTCCTGTAGGGCCAGAACAGTGAGCTTGCTCAGAACAAAAGAACTGTGCTTCCTACACACAGGCCATATCTAGTTCAACTCTGATTAGGAACCTGACAAGAACAGTAGCTTTTATTCAGTCCAATACACTGTACTTGCTGGGAACAGACGCGATTGCTATTTGCACTGTGTATGGCAATTGAAGCGCAATAGTGACTCTTCTTACCAGAAAACAACTCTTGCTCGTAGGACCAAAAACTGCCTGTGACAACTCCATTTAGGACTGGTAAACAAAGGAGAGCTCGCCTTACAAGAAACACACTCTGCTTTAGAGAAAAGAGCACTCTTCTACTCTACTGTGTTCCCTATGGGGTCCGAACAGTGAGATTGCTCAGAACAAAAAAACTGTGATTCCTACAAACATGGCCATATCTAGTTCAAATCTGATTAGGAACCTGACAAGAAAAGTAGATTCTCTTTCGTCCAATACACTGTACTTGCTGGGAAGAGACGCCAGTGCTATTTGTCCTGTGTATGGCAATGGCAGTGCAATAGTGACTCTTCTTACCATAAAACAACTCTTGACAATAGGACCAGAAACTGCATGGGATTCAACTCCATTTAGGACTGGGAAACAAACGCTAGCTCTCCTTACAAGAAACACACTCTGCTTTTGAGAAAAGAGCACTCTTCTACTCTACTGTGTTTCCTATGGGGACCAAACAGTTAGGTTGCTCAGAACAAAAGAACTGTGCTTCCTACACACACGGACCATATCTAGTTCAACTCTGCTTAGGAAACTGACAAGAACAGTAGCTCCTATTTAGTCCAATACACTGTACTTGCTGGGAACAGACGCGAGTGCTATTTGCACTGTGTATGGCAATAGGAGCACAATAGTAACTTTCCTTACCAGAAAACAACTCTTGCTCATAGGACCGGAAACTGCCTGTGATTGAACTCCAATTAGGTCTAGGAAACAAATGCTAGCTCGCCTTACAAGAAACACACTTTTGTTTTGAGAAAAGAGCACTCTTCTACTCTACTGTGTTTCCTATGGGGTACGAACAGTGAACTTGCTCAGAACAAAAAAACTGTGCTTCCTACACACACGGCCATATCTAGTTCAATTCTGCTTATAAACATGACAAGAACAGTAGATCCTCTTCAGTCCAATACACTGTACAGGCTGGGAACAGACGCCATTGCTATTTGCCCTGTGTATGAAAATGGGAGCGCAATAGTGACTCTTCTTACCAGAAACAACTCTTGCTCCTAGGACCAGAAACTGCATGGGATTCAACTCCATTTAGGACTGGGAAACAAACACTAGCTCGCCTTACAAGAAACACACTCTGCTTTTGAGAAAAGAGCCCTCTTCTACTCTAAAGTGTTTCCTGTAGGGCCAGAACAGTGAGCTTGCTCAGAACAAAAGAACTGTGCTTCCAACACACACGGCCATATCTAGTTCAATTCTGATTAGGAACCTGACAAGAACAGTAGATCCTCTTCAGTCCAATACACTGTACTTGCTGGGAACAAACGCCAGTGCTATTTGTCCTGTGTATGGCAATGGCAGCGCAATAGTGACTATTCTTACCATAAAAAACTCTTGCTCGTAGCACCAGAAACTGCATGTGATTCAACTCCATTTAGGACTGGGAAACAAACGCTAGCTCACCTTACAAGAAACACACTCTGCTTTAGAGAAAAGAGCACTCTTCTACTCTACTGTGTTTCCTATAGGGCCAGAACAGTGAGCTTGCTCAGAACAAAAGAACTGTGCTTCCTACACACGGGCCATATCTCGTTCAACTCTGCTTAGTAAACTGACAAGAACAGTAGCTCCTATTCAGTCCAATACACTGTACTTGCTGGGAAAAGACGCGAGTGCTATTTGCCTTGTGAAGGGCAATGGGAGCGCAATAGTGACTTTCCTTACCAGAAAACAACTCTTGTTCATAGGACCAGAAACTGCATGTGATTCAACTCCATTTTGGACTAGGACACAAACGCTAGCTCGCCTTACAAAAACACACTCTGCTTTTGAGAAAAGAGCACTCTTCTACTCTACTGTGTTTCCTATGTGTTCCGAAAACTGAGCTTGCTCAGAACAAAAAAACTGTGCTTCCTACACACGGGCCATATCTAGTTCAACTCTGCTTTGGAAACTGACAAGAACAGTAGCTCCTCTTCAGTCCAATACACTGTACTTGCTGGGAACAGACGCGAGTGCTATTTGCACTGTGTATGGCAATGGGAGCGCAATAGTGACTTTCCTTACCAGAAAACAACTCTTGCTCGTAAGACCAGAAACTGCATGTGATTCAACTCCATTTAGGACTGGGAAACAAACTCTAGCTCGCCTTACATGAAACACACTCTGCTTTTGAGAAAAGAGCACTCTTCTACTCTACTGTGTTTCCTATGTGGTCCGAACAGTGAGCTTGCTCAGAACAAAAGAACTGTGCTTCCTACACACACGGGCTATATCTAGTTCAACTCTGCTTAGGAAACTGACAAGAACTGTAGCTCCTCTTTCGTCCAATACACTGTACTTGCGGGGAACAGACGCGAGTGCTATTTGCATTGTGTATGGCAATTGGAGAACAATAGTGACTTGTCTTACCAGAAAACAACTTTTGCTCATAGGACAAAAAACTGCATGTGACTCAACTCCATTTAGGACAGGGAAACAAACGCTAGCTCTCTTTACAAGAAACAAACTCTGCTTTTGAGAAAAGAGCACTCTTCTACTCTACTGTGTTTCCTATGTGTTCCGAACAGTGAGCTTGCTCAGAACAAAAAAACTGTGCTTCCTACACACACGGCCATATCTAGTTCAAGTCTGCTTGGGAACCTGACAAGAACAGTAGATCCTCTTCAGTCCAATACACTGTACTTGCTGGGAACAGACGCCAGTGCTATTTGTCCTGTGTATGGCATTTGGAGCACAATAGTGACTTGTCTTACCAGAAAACATCTCTTGCTCGTAGGCCAAAAAACTGCATGTGACTCAACTCCATTTAGGACTGGGAAACAAATGCTAGCTCGACTTCCAAGAAACACACTCTGCTTTTGATAAAAGAGCACTCTTCTACTCTACTTTGTTTCCTATAGGGCCAGAACAGTGAGTTTGCTCAGAATAAAAAACTGTGCTACCTACTCACACGGCCATATCTAGTTCAAGTCTGCTTAGGAAACTGACAAGTACAGTAGATCCCCTTCAGTTCGATAGACTGTACTTGCTGGGAACAGACGCCAGTGCTATTTGTCCTGTGTATGGCAATGGCAGCGCAATAGTTACTCTTCTTAACAGAAAACAACTCTTGCTCTTAGGACCAGAAACTTCATGTGATTCAACTCCATTTAGGACTGGGAAACAAACTCTAGCTCGCTTTACAAGAAACACACTCTGCTTTTGAGAAAAGAGCACTCTTCTACTCTACTGTGTTTCCTATAAGGCCAGAACAGTGAGCTTGCTCAGAAAAAAAGAACTGTGCTTCCTACACACGGGCCATAACTAGTTCAACTTTGCTTAGGAAACTGACAAGAACAGTAGCTCCTCTTCAGTCCGATACACTGTACTTGCTGGGAACAGACGCGAGTGCTATTTGCACTGTGTATGGCAATGGGAGCGCAATAGTGACTTTCCTTACCAGAAAACAACTCTTGATCGTAGGACCAGAAACTGCATGTGATTCAACTCCATTTAGGACTGGGAAACAAACGGTAGTTCGCCTTACAAGAAACACACTCTGCTTTTGAGAAAAGAGCACTCTTCTAATCTAGTGTGCTTCCTATGGGGTCCGAACAGTGAGCTTACTCAGAACAAAAGAACTGTGCTTCCTACACACACGGGCCATATCTAGTTCAACTCCGCTTAGGAAACTGACAAGAACAGTAGCTCCTCTTTCGTCCAATACACTGTACTTGCGGGGAACAGACGCGAGTGCTATTTGCACTGTGTATGGCAATTGGAGCAAAATAGTGACTCGTCTTACCAGAAAACAATTCTTGCTCGTAGGACAAAAAACTGCATGTGATTCAATTTCATTTAGGACTGGGAAACAAACGCTAGCTCGCCTTACAAGAAACACACTCTGATTTTGAGAAAAGAGCACTCTTCTACTCTACTGTGTTTCCTATAGGGCCAGAACAGTGAGGTTGCTCAGAACAAAAGAACTGTGCTTAATACACACATGGGACATATCTAGTTCAACTCTGCTTAGGAAACTGACAAAAACAGTAGCTCCTCTTCAGTCCGATACACTGTACTTGCTGGGAACAGACGCGAGTGCTATTTGCACTGTCTATGGAAATGGGAGCACAATAGTGACTTTCCTTACCAGAAAAAAATCTTGCTCGTAGGACAAAAAATTGCATGTGACTCAACTTCATTTAGGACTGGGAAACAAACGGTAGCTCAACTTCCAAAAAACACACTTTGCTTTTGAGAAAAGAGCACTCTTCTACTCTACTGTGTTTCCTATATGTTCCGAACAGTGAGCTTGCTCAGAAAAAAAAAACTGTGCTTCCTACTCACACGGCCATATCTAGTTCAAGTCTGCTTAGGAACCTGACAAGAACAGTAGATCCTCTTCAGTTCAATACACTGTACTTGCTGGGAACAGACGCATGTGCTATTTGACCTGTGTATGGCAATGGCAGTGCAATAGTGACTCTTCTTAACAGAAAACAACTCTTGCTCGTAGGACCAGAAACTGCATGTGATTCAACTCCATTTAGAACTGGGAAACAAATTCTAGCTTGCTTTACAAGAAACACACTCTGCTTTTGAGAAAAGAGCACTCTTCTACTCTACTGTGTTTCCAATAGGGCCAGAACAGTGAGCTTGCTCAGAAAAAAAGAACTGTGCTTCCTACACACACGGGCCATATCTAGTTCAACTCTCCTTACGAAACTGACAAGAACAGTAGCTCCTCTTCCGTCCAATACACTGTACTTTCGGGGAACAGACGCGAGTGCTATTTGCACTGTGCATGGCAATTGGAGCACAATAGTGACTTGTCTTACCAGAAAACAACTCTTGCTCGTAGGACAAAAAAATGCAAGTGACTCAACTCCATTTAGGAATGGGAAAGAAACACTAGCTCGACTTCCAAGAAACACACTCTGCTTTTGAGAAAAGAGCACTCTTCTACTCTACTGTGTTTCCTATGGGGTCCAAACAGTGAGCTTGCTCAGAACAAAAGAACTGTGCTTCCTACACACGGGCCATATCTAGTTCAACTCTGCTTAGGAAACTGACAAGAACAGTAGCTCCTATTCAGTCCAATACACTGTACTTGCTGGGAAAAGACGCGAGTGCTATTTGCCTTGTGAAGGGAAATGGGAGCACAATAGTGACTTTCCTTACCAGAAAACAACTCTTGTTCATAGGACCAGAAACTGCATGTGATTCAACTCCATTTAGGACTAGGAAACAAACGCTAGCTCGCCTTACAAAAACACACTCTGCTTTTGAGAAAAGAGCACTCTTCTACTCTACTGTGTTTCCTATGTGTTCCGAAAAGTGAGCTTGCTCAGAACAAAAAAACTGTGCTTCCTACACACGGGCCATATCTAGTTCAATTCTGCTTTGGAAACTGACAAGACCAGTAGCTCCTCTTCAGTCCGATACACTGTACTTGCTGGGAACAGACGCGAGTGCTATTTGCACTGTGTATGGCAATGGGAGCACAATAGTGACTTTCCTTACCAGAAAACAACTGTTGCTCGTAAGACCAGAAACTGCATGTGATTCAACTCCATTTAGGACTGGGAAACAAACTCTAGCTCGCCTTACATGAAACACACTCTGCTTTTGAGAAAAGAGCACTCTTCTACTCTTCTGTGTTTCCTATGGGGTCCGAACAGTGAGCTTGCTCAGAACAAAAGAACTGTGCTTCCTACTCACACGGGCCATATCTAGTTCAACTCTGCTTAGGAAACTGACAAGAACAGTAGCTCCTCTTCCGTCCAATAAACTGTACTTGCGGGGAACAGACGCGAGTGCTATTTGCATTGTGTATGGCAATTGGAGAACAATAGTGACTTGTCTTACCAGAAAACAACTTTTGCTCATAGGACAAAAAACTGCATGTGACTCAACTCCATTTAGGACTGGGAAACAAAAGCTAGCTCTCCTTACAAGAAACAAACTCTGCTTTTGAGAAAAGAGCACTCTTCTACTCTACTGTGTTTCCTATGTGTTCCGAACAGTGAGCTTGCTCAGAACAAAAAAACTGTGCTTCCTACACACACGGCCATATCTAGTTCAAGTCTGCTTAGGAACCTGACAAGTACAGTAGATCCTCTTCAGTTCAATACACTGTACTTGCTGGGAACAGACGCGAGTGCTATTTGCACTGTGTATGGCAATTGGAGCACAATAGTGACTTGTCTTACCAGAAAACAACTCTTGCTCGTAGGACAAAAAACTGCATGTGACTCAACTCCATTTAGGAATGGGAAAGAAACACTAGCTCGACTTCCAAGAAACACACTCTGCTTTTGAGAAAAGAGCACTCTTCTACTCTACTGTGTTTCCTATGGGGTCCAAACAGTGAGCTTGCTCAGAACAAAAGAACTGTGCTTCCTACACACGGGCCATATCTAGTTCAACTCTGCTTAGGAAACTGACAAGAACAGTAGCTCCTATTCAGTCCAATACACTGTACTTGCTGGGAAAAGACGCGAGTGCTATTTGCCTTGTGAAGGGAAATGGGAGCACAATAGTGACTTTCCTTACCAGAAAACAACTCTTGTTCATAGGACCAGAAACTGCATGTGATTCAACTCCATTTAGGACTAGGAAAAAAACGCTAGCTCGCCTTACAAAAACACACTCTGCTTTTGAGAAAAGAGCACTCTTCTACTCTACTGTGTTTCCTATGTGTTCCGAAAAGTGAGCTTGCTCAGAACAAAAAAACTGTGCTTCCTACACACGGGCCATATCTAGTTCAATTCTGCTTTGGAAACTGACAAGACCAGTAGCTCCTCTTCAGTCTGATACACTGTACTTGCTGGGAACAGACGCGAGTGCTATTTGCACTGTGTATGGCAATGGGAGCACAATAGTGACTTTCCTTACCAGAAAACAACTGTTGCTCGTAAGACCAGAAACTGCATGTGATTCAACTCCATTTAGGACTGGGAAACAAACTCTAGCTCGCCCTACATGAAACACACTCTGCTTTTGAGAAAAGAGCACTCTTCTACTCTTCTGTGTTTCCTATGGGGTCCGAACAGTGAGCTTGTTCAGAACAAAAGAACTGTGCTTCCTACACACACGGGCCATATCTAGTTCAACTCTGCTTAGGAAACTGACAAGAACAGTAGCTCCTCTTCCGTCCAATAAACTGTACTTGCGGGGAACAGACGCGAGTGCTATTTGCATTGTGTATGGCAATTGGAGAACAATAGTGACTTGTCTTACCAGAAAACAACTTTTGCTCATAGGACAAAAAACTGCATGTGACTCAACTCCATTTAGGACTGGGAAACAAACGCTAGCTCTCCTTACAAGAAACAAACTCTGCTTTTGAGAAAAGAGCACTCTTCTACTCTACTGTGTTTCCTATGTGTTCCGAACAGTGAGCTTGCTCAGAACAAAAAAACTGTGCTTCCTACACACACGGCCATATCTAGTTCAAGTCTGCTTAGGAACCTGACAAGTACAGTAGATCCTCTTCAGTTCAATACACTGTACTTGCTGGGAACAGATGCCAGTGCTATTTGTCCTGTGTATGGCAATGGCAGCGCAATAGTGACTCTTCTTACTAGAAAACAACTCTTGCTCGTATGACCAGAAACTGCATGTGATTCAACTCAATTTAGGACTGGGAAACAAACTCTAGCTCGCTTTACAAGAAACACACTCTGCTTTTGAGAAAAGAGCACTCTTCTACTCTACTGTGTTTCCTATAGGGCCAGAACAGTGAGCTTGCTCAGAAAAAAGAACTGTGCTTCCTACACACACGGGCCATATCTAGTTCAACTCTGCTTAGGAAACTGAGAAGAACAGCAGCTCCTCTTCAGTCCAATACACTGTACTTTCTGGGAACAGACGGGAGGGCTATTTGCACTGTGTATGGCAATATGAGCCCAACAGTGACTTTCCTTACCAGAAAACAACTCTTGCTCGTAGGACCAGAAACTGCATGTGATTCCACTCCATTTAGGACTGGGAAACAAACGGTAGCTCGCCTTACAAGAAACACACTCTGCTTTAGAGAAAAGAGCACTCTTCTACTCTACTGTGTTTCCTATGGGGTCCAAACAGTGAGCTTGCTCAGAACAAAAGAACTGTGCTTCCTACACACACGGACCATATCTACTTCAAGTCTGCTTAGGAACCTGACAAGAACAGTAGATCCTCTTCAGTCCAATACACTGTACTTGTTGGGAACAGACGGCAGTGCTATTTGTCCTGTGTATGGCAATGGCAGCGCAATAGTGACTCTTCTTACCAGAAAACAACTCTTGCTCGTAGGACCAGAAATTGCATGTGATTCAACTCCATTTAGGACTGGGAAACAAACTCTAGCTCGCTTTACAAGAATCACACTCTGCTTTTGAGAAAAGAGCACTCTTCTACTCTACTGTGTTTCCTATTGGGCCAGAACAGTGAGCTTGCTCAGAACAAAAGAACTGTGCTTCCTACACACACGGCCATATCTAGTTCAATTCTGCTTATGAACCTGACAAGAACAGTAGATCCTCTACAGTCCAATACACTGTATTTGCTGGGAACAGACACCAGTGCTATTAGTCCTGTGTATGGCAATGGCAGCGCAATAGTGACTCTTCTTACCAGAAAACAACTCTTGCTCGTAGGACCAGAAACTGTATGTGATTCAACTCCATTTAGGACTGGGAAACAAATGCTAGCTCGCCTTACATGAAACACACTCTGCATTTGAGAAAAGAGCACTCTTCTACTCTATTGTGTTTCATATCGTGTCCGAACAGTGAGCTTGCTCAGAACAAAAGAACTGTGCGTCCTACACACACGGGCCATATCTAGTTCAACTCTGCTTAGGAAACCAACAAGAACAGTAGCTCCTCTTCAGTCCAATACACTGTACTTGCGGGGAACAGACACGAGTGCTATTTGCACTGTGTATGGCATTGGAGCACAATAGTGACTTGTCTTACCAGAAAACAGCTCTTGCTCATAGAACAAAAAACTGCATGTGAATCAACTCCATTTAGGACTGGGAAACAAACGCTAGCTCGCCTTACATGAAACACACTCTGCTTTTGAGAAAAGAGCACTCTTCGACTCTACTGTTTTTTCTATGTGTTCCGAACAGTGAGCTTGCTCAGAACAAAAAACCTGTACTTCCTACCCACACGGCCATATCTAGTTCAAGTCTGCTTAGGAACCTGACAAGAACAGTAGATCCTCTTCAGTCCAATACACTGTACTTGCAGGGAACAGACGCCAGTGCTATTTGTCCTGTGTATGGCAATGGCAGCGCAATAGTGACTCTTCTTACCAGAAAACAACTCTTGCTCGTAGGACCAGAAACTGCATGTGATTCAACTCCATTTAGGACTGGGAAACAAACTCTAGCTCGCTTTACAAGAAACACACTCCTCTTTTGATAAAAGAGCACTCTTCTACTCTACTGTGTTTCCTATAGGGCCAGAACATTGAGCTTGCTCGGAAAAAAAGAACTGTGCTTCCTACACACACGGGCCATATCTAGTTCAACTCTGCTTAGGAAACTGAGAAGAACAGTAGCTCCTCTTCAGTCCAATACACTGTACTTGCTTGGAACAGACGCGAGTGCTATTTGCACTGTGTATGGCAATGGGAGCGCAATAGTGACTTTCCTTACCAGAAAACAACTCTTGCTCGTAGGACCAGAAACTGCATGTGATTCAACTCCACTTAGGAGTGGGAAACAAATGCTAGGTCGCCTTACATGAAACACACTCTGCTTTTGAGAAAAGAGCACTCTTCTACTCTAATGTGTTTCCTATGTGTTCCGAACAGTGAGCTTGCTCAGAACAAAAAAACTGTACTTCCTACTCACACGGCCATATCTAGTTCAAGTCTGCTTAGGAACCTGACAAGAACAGTATATCCTCTTCAGTCCAATACACTGTACTTGCTGGGAACAGACGCCAGTGCTATTTGTCCTGTGTATGGCAATGGCAGTGCAATACTGACTCTTCTTACCAGAAAACAACTCTTGCTCATAGGACCGGAAACTGCATGTGATTCAACTCCATTTAGGACTGGGAAACAAACTCTAGCTCGCTTTACAAGAAACACACTCTGCTTTTGAGAAAAGAGCACTCTTCTACTCTACTGTGTTTCCTATAGGGCCAGAACAGTGAGCTTGCTCAGAAAAAAAGAACTGTGCTTCCTACACACACGGACCATATCTAGTTCAACTCTGCTTAGGAAACTGAGAAGTACAGTAGCTCCTCTTCAGTCCAATACACTGTACTTTCTGGGAACAGACGGGAGGGCTATTTGCACTGTGTATGGCAATGGGAGCCCAATAGTGACTTTCCTTACCAGAAAACAACTCTTGCTCATAGGACCAGAAACTGCATGTGATTCCACTCCATTTAGGACTGGGAAACAAACGGTAGCTTGCCTTACAAGAAACACACTCTGCTTTAGAGAAAAGAGCACTCTTCAACTCTACTGTGTTTCCTATGGGGTCCAAACAGTGAGCTTGCTCAGAACAAAAGAACTGTGCTTCCTACACACACGGACCATATCTAGTTCAAGTCTGCTTTGGAACCTGACAAGAACAGTAGATCCTCTTCAGTCCAATACACTGTACTTGCAGGGAATAGACGCCAGTGCTATTTGTCCTGTGTATGGCAATGGCAGCGCAATAGTGACTCTTCTTACCATAAAACAACTCTTGCTCGTAGGACCAGAAATTGCATGTGATTCAACTCCATTTAGGACTGGGAAACAAACTCTAGCTCGCTTTACAAGAATCACACTCTGCTTTTGAGAAAAGAGCACTCTTCTACTCTACTGTGTTTCCTATATGGCCAGAACAGTGAGCTTGCTCAGAAAAAAATAACTGTACTTCCTACACACACGGTTCATATCTAGTTCAACTCTGCTTAGGAAACTGAGAAGAACATTAGCTCCTTTTCAATCCAATACACTGTACTTGCTGTTAACAGACGGGAAGGCTATTTGCACTGTGTATGGCAATGGGAGCGCAATAGTGACTTTCCTTACCAGAAAACAACTCTTGTTCCTAGGACCAGAAACTGCATGTGATTCAACTCCATTTAGGACTAGGAAACAAATGCTAGCTCGTCTTTCAAAAACACACTCTGATTTTGAGAAAAGAGCACTCTTCTACTCTACTGTGTTTCCTATAGGGCCAGAAGAGTGAACTTGCTCAGAACATAAGAACTGTGCTTCCTACACATACGGGCCATATCTAGTTCAACTCTGCTTAGGAAACTGACAAGAATAGTAGCTCCTCTTCAGTCTGATACACTGTACTTGCTGGGAACAGACGCGAGAGCTATTTGCACTGTGTATGGCAAGGGGAGCTCAATAGTGACTTTCCTTACCAGTAAACAACTCTTGCTCGTAGGACCGGAAACTGCATGTGATTCAACTCCATTTAGGACTGGGAAACAAATGCTAGCTTGCCTTACATGAAACACACTCTGCTTTTGAGAAAAGAGCACTCTTCTACTCTTCTGTATTTCCTATAGGGCCAGAACATTGAGCTTGCTCAGAACAAAATAACTGTGCTTCCTACACACACGGGCCATATCTAGTTCAACTCTGCTTAGGAAACCAACAAGAACAGTAGCTCCTCTTCAGTCCGATACACTGTACTGCTGGGAACAGACGCGAGGGCTATTTGTACAGTGTACAGCAATGGGAGCCCAATAGTGACTTTCCTTACCAGAAAACAACTCTTGATCGTAGGACCAGAAACTGCATGTGATTCTACTCCACTTAGGAGTGGGAAACAAATGCTAGGTCGCCTTACATGAAACACACTCTGCTTTTGAGAAAAGAGCACTCTTCTACTCTACTGTGTATCCTATGTGTTCCGAACAGTGAGCTTGCTCAGAACAAAAAAACTGAACTTCCTACACCCACGGGCCATATCTAGTTCAACTCTGCTTAGGAAACTGAGAAGAACAGTAGCTCCTTTTCAATCCAATACACTGTACTTGCTGGGAACAGATGGGAAGGCTATTTGCACTGTGTATGGCAATGGGAGCGCAATAGTGACTTTCCTTACCAGAAAACAACTCTTGCTAGTAGGACCAGAAACTGCATGTGACTGCATTCCATTTAGGACTGGGAATCAAAAGGGTAGCTCGCCTTACAAGAAACACACTCTGCTTTAGAGAAAAGAGCACTCTTGTACTCTACTGTGTTTCCTATGGGGTCCAAACAGTGAGCTTGCTCAGAACAAAAGAACTGTGCTTCCTACACACACGGGCCATATCTATTTCAACTCTGCTTAGGAAACTGACAAGAACAGTAGCTCCTCTTCCGTCCAATACACTGTACTTGCGGGAACAGACGCAAGTGCTATTTGCACTGTGTATTGCAATGGGAGCACAATAGTGACTCGTCTTACCAGAAAACAGCTCTTGCTCGTGGGACAAAAAACTGCATGTGACTCAACTCCATTTAGGACAGGGAAACAAACGCTAGCTCGCCTTACAAGAAACACACTCTGCTTTTGAGAAAAGAGCACTCTTCTACTCTACTGTGTTTCCTCTGGGGTCCGAACAGTGAGCTTGCTCAGGACAAAAGAACTGTGCTTCCTACACACACGGCCATATCTAGTTCAATTCTGCTTAGGAAACTGACAAGAACAGTAGATCCTCTACAGTCCAATACACTGTACTTGCTGGGAACAAACGCCAGTGCTATTAGTCCTGTGTATGGCAATGGCAGCGCAATAGTGACTCTTCTTACCATAAAACAACTCTTGCTCGTAGGACCAGAAACTGCATGTGATTCAACTCCATTTAGGACTGGGAAACAAATGCTAGCTCGCCTTACATGAAACACACTCTGCATTTGAGAAAAGAGCACTCTTCTACTCTATTGTGTTTCATATCGGGTCCGAAGAGTGAGCTTGCTCAGAACAAAAGAACTGTGCTTCCTACACACACGGGCCATATGTAGTTCGACTCTGCTTATGAAACCAACAAGAATAGTAGCTCCTCTTCAGTCCAATACACTGTACTTGCGGGGAACAGACGCGAGTGCTATTTACACTGTGTATGGCATTGGAGCACAATAGTGACTTGTCTTACCAGAAAACAACTCTTGCTCGTAGGACAAAAAACTGCATGTGACTCAACTCCATTTAGGACTGGGAAACAAACGCTAGCTCGCCTTCCATGAAACACACTCTGCTTTTGAGAAAAGAGCACTCTACTACTCTACTGTGTTTCCTATGTTTTCCGAACAGTGAGCTTGCTCAGAACAAAAAAACTGTACTACCTACTCACACGGCCATATCTAGTTCAAGTCTGCTTATGAACCTGACAAGAACAGTATATCCTCTTCAGTCCAATACACTGTACTTGCTGGGAACAGACGCCAGTGCTATGGCAATGGCAGCGCAATAGTGACTCTTCTTACCAGAAAACAACTCTTGCTCGTAGGACAAGAAACTGCATGTGATTCAACTCCATTTAGGACTGGGAAACAAACTCTGGCTAGCCTTACAAGAAACACACTCTGCTTTTGCGAAAAGAGCACTATTCTACTCTACTGTATTTCCTATAGTGCCAGAACAGTGAGCTTGCTCAGAAAAAAAGAACTGTGCTTCCTACACACGGGCCATATATAGTTCAACTCTGCTTAGGAAACTGACAAGAACAGTAGCTCCTCTTCAGTCCAATACACTGTACTTGCTGGGAACAGACGGGAGGGCTATTTGCACTCTGTATGGCAATGGGAGTGCAATAGTGACTTTCCTTACCAGAAAACAACTATTGATCGTAGGACCAGAAACTGCATGTGATTCTACTCCACTTAGGAGTGGGAAACAAATGCTAGGTCGCCTTACCTGAAACACTCTCTGCTTTTGAGAAAAGAGCACTCTTCTACTCTACTGTGTATTCTATGTGTTCCGAACAGTGAGCTTGCTCAGAACAAAAAAACTGAACTTCCTACACCCAAGGGCCATATCTAGTTCAACTCTGCTTAGGAAACTGAGAAGAACAGTAGCTCCTTTTCAATCCAATACACTGTACTTGCTGGGAACAGATGGGAAGGCTATTTGCACTGTGTATGGCAATGGGAGCGCAATAGTGACTTTCCTTACCAGAAAACAACTCTTGCTAGTAGGACCAGAAACTGCATGTGACTCCATTCCATTTAGGACTGGGAATCAAAAGGGTAGCTCGCCTTACAAGAAACACACTCTGCTTTAGAGAAAAGAGCACTCTTCTACTCCACTGTGTTTCCTATGGGGTCCAAACAGTGAGCTTGCTCAGAACAAAAGAACTGTGCTTCCTACACACAGGGGCCATATCTATTTCAACTCTGCTTAGGAAACTGACAAGAACAGTAGCTCCTCTTCTGTCCAATACACTGTACTTGCGGGAACAGACGCGAGTGCTATTTGCACTGTGTATGGCAATGGGAGCACAATAGTGACTCTTCTTACCAGAAAACAACTCTTGCTCGTAGGACAAGAAACTGCATGTGATTCAACTCCATTTGGGACTGGGAACAAACTCTAGCTAGCCTTACAAGAAACACACTCTGCTTTTGCGAAAAGAGCACTATTCTACTCTACTGTATTTCCTATAGTGCCAGAAGAGTGAGCTTGCTCAGAAAAAAAGAACTGTGCTTCCTACACTCGGGCCATATATAGTTCAACTCTGCTTAGGAAACTGACAAGAACAGTAGCTCCTCTTCAGTCCAATACACTGTACTTGCTGGGAAAAGACGCGAGTGCTATTTGCCTTGTGTAGGGCAATGGGAGCGCAATAGTGACTTTCCTTACCAGAAAACAACTCTTGCTCGTAGGACCAGAAACTGCATGTGATTCCACTCCATTTAGGACTGGGAAACAAACGGTAGCTTGCCTTACAAGAAACACACTCTGCTTTAGAGAAAAGAGCACTCTTCTACTCTACTGTGTTTCCTATGGGGTCCAAACAGTGAGCTTGCTCAGAACAAAAGAACTGTGCTTCCTACACACACGGGCCATATCTATTTCAACTCTGCTTAGGAAACTGACAAGAACAGTAGCTCCTCTTCTGTCCAATACACTGTACTTGCGGGAACAGACGCGAGTGCTATTTGCACTGTGTATGGCAATGGGAGCACAATAGTGACTCTTCTTACCAGAAAACAACTCTTGCTCGTAGGACAAGAAACTGCATGTGATTCAACTCCATTTGGGACTGGGAACAAACTCTAGCTAGCCTTACAAGAAACACACTCTGCTTTTGCGAAAAGAGCACTATTCTACTCTACTGTATTTCCTATAGTGCCAGAAGAGTGAGCTTGCTCAGAAAAAAAGAACTGTGCTTCCTACACTCGGGCCATATATAGTTCAACTCTGCTTAGGAAACTGACAAGAACAGTAGCTCCTCTTCAGTCCAATACACTGTACTTGCTGGGAAAAGACGCGAGTGCTATTTGCCTTGTGTAGGGCAATGGGAGCGCAATAGTGACTTTCCTTACCAGAAAACAACTCTTGCTCGTAGGACCAGAAACTGCATGTGATTCCACTCCATTTAGGACTGGGAAACAAACGGTAGCTTGCCTTACAAGAAACACACTCTGCTTTAGAGAAAAGAGCACTCTTCTACTCTACTGTGTTTCCTATGGGGTCCAAACAGTGAGCTTGCTCAGAACAAAAGAACTGTGCTTGCTACACACACGGACCATATCTAGTTCAACTCTGCTTAGTCAACTGACAAGAAGAGTAGCTCCTATTCAGTCCAATACACTGTACTTGCTGGGAAAAGACGCAAGTGCTATTTGCCTTGTGAAGGGCAATGTGAGCGCAATAGTGACTTTCCTTACCAGAAAACAACTCTTGTTCATAGGACCAGAAACTACATGTGATTCAACTCCATTTAGGACTAGGAAACAAACGCTAGCTCGCCTTACAAAAACACATTCTGCTTTTGAGAAAAGAGCACTCTTCTACTCTACTGTGTTTCCTATAGGGCCAGAAGAGTGAACTTGCTCAGAACATAAGAACTGTGCTTCCTACACACACGGGCCATATCTAGTTCAACTCTGCTTAGGAAACTGACAAGAACAGTAGCTCCTCTTCAGTCTGATACACTGTACTTGCTGGGAACAGACGAGAGAGCTATTTGCAATGTGTATGGCAAGGGGAGCGCAATAGTGACTTTCCTTACCAGGAAACAACTCTTGCTCGTAGGACCAGAAACTGCATGTGATTCAACTCCATTTAAAACTGGGAAACAAACACTAGCTCGCCTTACAAGAAACACACTCTGCTTTTGAGAAAAGAGCACTCTTCTACTCTACTGTGTTTCCTATGTTGTCTGAACAGTGAGCTTGCTCAGAACAAAAGAACTGTGCTTCCTACACACACGGGCCATTTCTAGTTCAACTCTGCTTAGGAAACTGACAAGAACACTAGATCCTCTTCAGTCCAATACACTGTACTTGCAGGGAACAGACGCAAGTGCTATTTGCACTGTGTATGGATATTGGACCCCAATAGTGACTTGTCTTACCAGAAAACAACTCTTGCTCGTAGGACCAGAAACTGCATGTGATTCAACTCCATTTAGGACTGGGAAACAAAAGCTAGCTCACCTTACAAGAAACACACTCTACTTTTGAGAAAAGAGCACTCTTCTACTCTACTGTGTTTCCTATTGTGCCAGAACAGTGAGCTTGCTCAGAACAAAAGAAATGTGCTTCCTACACACACGGCCATATCTAGTTCAAGTCTGCTTAGGAACCTGACAAGAACAGTAGATCCTCTTCAGTCCAATACACTGTACTTGCTGGGAACAGACGCCAGTGCTATTTGTCCTGTGTATGGCAATGGCAATGCAATAGTGACTCTTCTTACCATAAAACAACTCCTGCTCGTAGGACCAGAAACTGCATGTGATTCAACTCCATTTAGGACTGGGAAACAAACTCTAGCTTGCTTTACAAGAAACACACTCTGCTTTTGAGAAAAGAGCACTCTTCTACTCTACTGTGTTTCCTATGGTGTCCGAACAATGAGCTTGCTCAGAACAAAAGAACTGTGCTTCCTACACACACGGCCATATCTAGTTCAATTCTGCTTAGGAACCTGACAAGAACAGTAGATCCTCTTCAGTCCAATACACTGTACTTGCTGGGAACAGACGCCAGTGCTATTTGTCCTGTGTAAGGCAATGGCAGCGCAATAGTGACTCTTCTTACCATAAAACAACTCTTGCACGTAGGACTAGAAACTGCATGTGATTCAACTCCATTTAGGACTGGGAAACAAACGCTAGCTCGCCTTACAAGAAACACACTCTGCTTTAGAGAAAAGAGCACTCATCTACTCTACTGTGTTTCCTATATGGCCAGAACAGTGAGCTTGGTCAGAACAAAAGAACTGTGCTTCCTACAAACGGGCCATAAGTAGTTCAACTCTGCTTAGGAAACTGACAACAACAGTAGCTCCTCTTCAGTCCGAAACACTGTACTTGCTGGGAACAGACGCGAGTGCTATTTGCACTGTGTATGGCAATGGAAGCGCAATAGTGACTTTCCTTACCAGAAAACAACTCTTGCTCATAGGACCAGAAACTGCATGTGATTCAACTCCATTTCGGACTGGGATACAAATGCTAGCTCGCCTTCCATGAAACACACTCTGCTTTTGAGAAAAGAGCACTCTTCTACTCTACTGTGCTTCCTATGGGGTCCGAACAGTGAGCTTGCTCAGAACAAAAGAACTGTGCTTCCTACACATTCGGGCCATATCTAGTTCAACTCTGCTTAGGAAACTGAGAAGAACAGTAGCTCCTCTGAAGTCCAATACACTGTACTTTCGGGGAACAGACGCGTGTGCTATTTGCACTGTGTATGGCAATTGGAGCACAATAGTGACTCGTCTTACCAGAAAACAACTCTTGCTCTTAGGACAAAAAACTGCATGTGACTCAACTCCATTTAGGACTGGGAAACAAACGCTAGCTCGCCTTACAAGAAACACACTCTGCTTTTGAGAAAAGAGCACTCTTCTACTCTACTGTGTTTCCTATGGTGACCGAACAATGAGCTTGCTCAGAACAAAAGAACTGTGCTTCCTACACACACGGCCATATCTAGTTCAATTCTGCTTAGGAACCTGACAAGAACAGTAGATCCTCTTCAGTCCAATACACTGTACTTGCTGGGAACAGACGCCAGTGCTATTTGTCCTGTGTAAGGCAATGGCAGCACAATAGTGACTCTTCTTACCATAAAACAACTCTTGCACGTAGGACTAGAAACTGCATGTGATTCAACTCCATTTAGGACTGGGAAACAAACGCTAGCTCACCTTACAAGAAACACACTCTGCTTTAGAGAAAAGAGCACTCATCTACTCTACTGTGTTTCCTATAGGGCCAGAACAGTGAGCTTGCTCAGAACAAAAGAACTGTGCTTCCTACGCACGGGCAATAACTAGTTCAACTCTGCTTAGGAAACTGACAAGAACAGTAGCTCCTCTTCAGTCCGAAACACTATACTTGCTGGGAACAGACGCGAGTGCTATTTGCACTGTGTATGGCAATGGGAGCGCAATAGTGACTTTCCTTACCAGAAAACAACTCTTGCTCTTAGGACCAGAAACTGCATGTGATTCAACTCCATTTCGGACTGGGATACAAATGCTAGCTCGCCTTCCATGAAACACACTCTGCTTTTGAGAAAAGAGCACTCTTCTACTCTACTGTGCTTCCTATGGGGTCCGAACAGTGAGCTTGCTCAGAACAAAAGAACTGAGCTTCCTACACACACGGGCGATATCTAGTTCAACTCTGCTTAGGAAACTGAGAAGAACAGTAGCTCCTCTTCAGTCCAATACACTGTACTTCCTGGGAACAGACGCGAGTGCTATTTGCACTATGTATGGCAATGGGAGCGCAATAGTGACTTTCCTTACCAGAAAACAACACTTGCTCATAGGACCAGAAATTGGATGTGATTCAACTCCATTTAGGACTGGGAAACAAACGCTAGCTCGCCTTACAAGAAACACACTCTGCTTTTGAGAAAAGAGCACTCTTCTACTCTACTGTGTTTCCTATAGGGCCAGAAGAGTGAGCTTGAAAAGAACAAGAGAACTGTGCTTCCTACACACACGACCATATCTAGTTCAATTTTGCTTAGAAAACTGAAAAGAACAGTAGATCTTCTTCAGTCCAATACACTGTACATGCTGGGAACAGATGCCAGTGCTATTTGCCCTGTGTATGACAATGGGAGCTCAATAGTGACTCTTCTTACCAGAAAAAAAACTCTTGCTCCTAGAACCACAAACTGCATGGGATTCAACTCTATTTAGTACTGGGTAACAAACACTATCTCGCCTTACAAGAAACACACTCTTCTTTTGAGAAAAGAGCACGCTTCTACTCTACTGTGTTTCCTATGGGGTCCGAACAGTGTTCTTGCTCACAACAAAAGAACTGTGCTTCCTACACACTCGGGCCATATCTGGCCATATCTAGTTCAACTCTGCTTAGGAAACTGACAAGAACAGTAGCTGCTCTTCAGTCCAATACACTGTACTTGCTGCGAACAGACGCTGGTGCTATTTGCACTGTGTATGGCAATGGGAGCACAATAGTGACTCTTCTTACCAGAAAACAGCTCTTGCTCGTAGGACCACAAACTGCATGGGATTCAACTCCATTTCTGACTGGGAAAAAAACACTAGCTCGCCTTTCCAGAAACACAATCAAATTTTGAGAAGAGAGCACTCATCTACTCTACTGTGTTTCCTATGATGTCCGCACAGTGAGCTTTCTCAGAACAAAAGAAGTGTGCTTCCTACACACATGGGCCATATCTGGTTCAACTCCTCTTAGAAAATGACAAGAACAGTAGCTCCTCTTCAGTACAATACACTGTACTTGCTGGGAACAGACGCGAGTGCTATTTGCACTATGTATGGCAATGGGAGTACAACAGTGACTTTCCTTACCAGAAAACAACTCTTGCTCATATGACCAGAAACTGCATGTGATTCAACTCCATTTAGGACTGGGAAACAAATGCTAGCTCGCCTTACAAGAAACACACTCTGCTTTAGAGAAAGGAGCACTCTTCTTCTCTTCTGTGTATCCTATAGGGCCAGAACAGTGAGCTTGATCAGAACAAGAGAACTGTGCTTCCTACACACATGGCCATGTCTAGTTCAATTCTGCTTAGGAAACTGACAAGAACAGTGGATCCTCTTCAGTCCAATACACTGTACATCCTGGGAACAGACGCCAGTGCTATTTGCACTGTGTATGACAATGGGAGCACAATAGTGACTCTTCTTACCAGAAAACAACTCTTGCTCGTAGGACCACAAACTGCATGGGATTCAACTCCATTTAGTACTGTGAAACAAACGCTATCTTGCCTTACAAGAAACACACTCTGCTTTTGAGAAAAGAGCACCCTTATTCTCCATTGTGTTTCCAATGGGTCTGAACAGTGAGCTTGCTCAGACAAAAGAACTGTGCTTCCTACACACACGGCCATATCTAGTTCAACTGTGCTTAGGAAACTGACAAGAACAGTAGCTCCTCTTCAGTCCAATACACTGAACTTGCTGGAAACAGACGCGACTGCTATTTACACTGTGTATGGCAAAGGGAGCGCAATAGTGACTTTCCTTAAGAGAAACAACTCTTGCTGTTAGGACCAAAAACTGCATGTGATTCAACTCATGGAAACAAACGCTAGCTCGCCTTACAAGAAACACACTCTGCTTTTGAGAAAAGAGCACTCTTCTACTCTACTGTGTTTCCTATGGGGTCCGAACAGTTAGCATGCTCAGAACAAAAGAACTGTGCTTCCTACATACACGGCCATATCTAGTTCATTTCTGCTTAGGAACCTGAGAAGAACAGTAGATTCTCTTCAGTCCAATACACTGTACATGCTGGAAACCGACGCCAGTGCTATTTGCCCTGTGTATGACAATGGGAGCGCAATAGTGACTCTTCTTACCAGAAAACAACTCTTGCTCATAGGACCAGAAACTGCAAGTGACTCAACTCCATTTAGGACTGGGAAAGAAACGCTAGCTCGCCTTACAAGAAACACACTCTGCTTTTGAGAAAAGAGCACTCTTCTACTCTACTGTGTTTCCTATAGGGCCAGAACAGTGAACTTGCTCAGAAAAAAAGAACTGTGCTTCCTACACACACGACCATATCTAGTTCAATTCTGCTTAGGAACCTGACAAGAACAGTAGATTCTCTTCAGTCCAATACACTGTACATGCTGGGAACCGACGACAATGCTATTTGCACTGTGTATGACATTGAGAGCACAATAGTGATTCTTCTTACCAGAAAACAATTCTTGCTCGTAGGACCAGAAACTGCATGGGATTCAACTCCATTTAGGACTGGGAAACAAACGCTACCTCGCCTACAAGAAAAACTCTCTGCTTTTGAGAAAAGAGCACTCATCTACTCTACTGGGTTTCCTATGGGGTCCAATCAGTGAGCTTGCTCAGAACAAAAGAACTGTGCTTCCTACACACATGGGCCATATCTAATTCAACTTTGCTTAGGTCACTGACAAGAACAGTAGCTCCTCTTCAGTCTAATACACTGTACTTGCTGGGAAGAGACGCGAGTGCTATTTGTACTCTCTATGGCAATGGGAGCGCAATAGTGACTCTTCTTACCAGAAAACAACTCTTGCTCGTAGGACCACAAACTGCGTGTGACTCACCTCCATTTATGACTGGGAAACAAACGCTAGCTCTGCTCACAAGAAACAAACTCTGCTTTTGAGAAAAGAGCACTCTACTACTCTACTGTGTTTCATCTATGGCCAGAACAATGAGCTTGCTCAGAACAAAAGGACTGTGCTTCCTACACACACGGGCCGTATCTAATTCAATTCTGCTTAGGAAACTGACAGGAATAGTATACGCTCTTCAGTCAAATACACTGCACTTGCTGGGAACAGACACCAGTGCTATTTGCTCTGTGTATGACAAAGGGAGCGCAATAGTGACTCTTCTTACCAGAAAACAACTCTTGCTCATAGGACCAGAAACTGCATGAGACACAACTCTATTTAGGACTGGGAAAGAAACACCAGCTTGCCTTACAAGAAACACACTCTGCTTTTGAGAAAAGAGCACTCTTCTACTCTACTGTGTTTCCTATAGGGCCAGAACAGTGAACTTGCTCAGAACAAAAGAACTGTGCTTCCTACACACAGGGGCCATATCTAGTTCAACTCTGCTTAGGAAACTGACAAGAACAGTAGCTCCTCTTCAGTCCAATACTCTGTACATGCATGGAACAGATGCCAGTGCTATTTGCACTGTTTCTGGCAATGGGAGCGCAATAGTGACTCTTCTTACCAGAAAAATCTCTTGCTCGTAGGACCAGAAACTGCACAGGATTCAATTCCATTTCTGACTGGGAAACAAACACTAGCTCGCCTTTCAATAAACACACTCTGCTTTTGAGAAAAAAGCACTCTTCTACTCTACTGTGTTTCAAATGGCGTCCAAACAGTGAGCTTGCTCAGAACAAAAGAACTGTGCTTTCTACACACATGGCCATATCTAGTTCAATTCTGCGTAGGAACCTGACAAGAACAGTAGATCCTCTTCAGTCCAATACACTGTACTTCCTGGGATCAGATGCCAGTGCTATTTGCCCTGTGTATGACAATGGGAGCGCAATAGTGACTCTTCTTACCAGAAAACAACTCTTGCTCGTAGGACCAGAAACTGCATGGGATACAACTCCATTTAGGACTGGGAAACAAACGCCCACTCACCTTACAAGAAACACACTCTGCTTTTGAGAAAAGAGCAATCTTCTACTCTACTGTGTTTCCTATAATGCCAGAACAGTGAACTTGCTCAGAACAAAAGAACTGTGCTTCCTACACACGGGCCATAACTAGTTCAACTCTGCTTAGGAAACTGACAAGAACAGTAGCTCCTCTTCAGTCCAATACACTGTACTTGCTGGGAACAGACGCGAGTGCTATTTGCACTGTGTATGGCAATGAGAGCACAATAGTGACTTTCTTTAACAGAAAACAACTCTTGCTCCTAGGAACACAAACTGCATGTGATTCAACGCCATTTAGGACTGGGAAACAAATGCTAGCTCGCCTTACAAGAAACACTCTCTGCTTTTTAGAAAAGAGCACTCTTCTACTCTACTGTGTTTCCTATGGGGTCCGAACAGTGAGCTTGCTCAGAACAAAAGAACTGTGCTTCCTACACACACGGCCATATCTAGTTCAATTCTGCTTAGAAACCTGACAAGAACAGTAGATCCTCTTCAGTCCAATACACTGTTCTTGCTGGGAACAGATGCCAGTGCTATTTGTCCTGTGTATGGCAATGGCAGCGCAATAGTGACTATTCTTACCATAAAACAACTCTTGCTCATAGGACCAGAAACTGCATGTGATTCCACTCCATTTAGGTCTGAGACACAAACGCTAGCTCACCTTACAAGAAACACACTCTGCTTTAGAGAAAAGAGCACTCTTCTACTCTACTGTGTTTCCTATGGGGTCCAAACAGTGAGCTTGCTCAGAACAAAAGAACTGTGCTTCCTACACACAAGGACCATATGTAGTTCAACTCTGCTTAGGAAACTGACAAGAACAGTAGCTCCTATTCAGTCCAATACACTGTACTTGCTGGGAAAAGACGCGAGTGCTATTTGCCCTGTGTATGGCAATGGGAGCGCGATAGTGACTTTCCTGACCAGAAAACAACTCTTGTTCGTAGGACCAGAAACTGCATGTGATTCAACTCCATTTAGGACTAGGAAACAAACGCTAGCTCGCCTTACAAGAAACACACTCTGCTTTTGAGAAAAGAGCACTTTTCTACTCTACTGTGTTTCCTATAGGGCCAGAACAGTCAGCTTGCTCAGAACATAATAACTGTGCTTCCTAAACACACGGGACATATCTAGTTCAACTCTGCTTAGGAAACTGACAAGAACAGCAGCTCCTTCAGTCCGATACACTGTACTTGCTGGGAAGAGACGGGAGGGCTATTTGCACTGTGTATGGCAATGGGAGAACAATAGTGACTTTCCTTACCAGAAAACAACTCTTGCTCGTAGGACCAGAAACTGCATGTGATTCCACTCCATTTAGGATTGGGAAACAAACGCTAGCTCGCCTTAAAAGAAACACACTCTGCTTTTGAGAAAAAAGCACTCTTCTACTCTACTGTGTTTCCTATGGGGTCCGAACAGTGAGCATGCTCAGAACAAAAAAAGTGTGCTTCCTACACACACGGCCATATCTAGTTCAAGTCTGCTTAGGAACCTGACAAGAACAGTAGATCCTCTTCAGTCCAATACACTGTACTTGCTGGGAACAGACGCGAGTGCTATTTGCACAGTGTATGGCAATGGGAGCGCAATGTGACTTTCCTTACCAGAAAACAACTCTTGTTCGTTTGACCTGAAACTGCATGTGATTCAACTCCATTTAGGACTGGGAAAGAAATGCTAGCTCGCCTTACAAGAAACACACTCTGCTTTTGAGAAAAGAGCACTCTTCTACTCTACTGTGTTTCCTATAGGGCCAGAACAGTGTACTTGCTCAGAAAAAAGAAATGTGCTTCCTACACACACGACCATATCTAGTTCAATTCTGCTTAGGAACCTGACAAGAACAGTAGATTCTCTTCAGTCCAATACACTGTACATGTTGGGGACCGACGCCAATGCTATTTGCACTGTGTATGACATTGAGAGCACAATAGTGATTCTTCTTACCAGAAAACAAGTCTTGCTCGTAGGACCAGAAACTGCATGTGATTCAACTCCATTTAGGACTGGGAAACAAATGCTAGCTCGCCTACAAGAAACACACTCTGCTTTTGAGAAAAGAGCACTCATCTACTCTACTGGGTTTCCTATGGGGTCCGAACAGTGAGCTTGCTCAGAACAAAAGAACTGTGCTTCCTACACACATGGGCCATATCTAATTCAACTTTGCTTAGGTTACTGACAAGAACAGTAGCTCCTCTTCAGTCTAATACACTGTACTTGCTGGGAACAGGCGCGAGTGCTATTTGTACTCTGTATGGCAATGGGAGCGCAATAGTGACTCTTCTTACCAGAAAACAACTCTTGCTCTTAGGACCACAAACTGCATGTGACTCAACTCCATTTAGGACTGGGAAACAAACGCTAGCTCTGCTCACAAGAAAGACACTCTGCTTTTGAGAAAAGAGCAATCTTCTACTCTACTGTGTTTCCTATAAGGCCAGAACAGTGAACTTGCTCAGAACAAGAGAACTGTGCTTCCTACACTCGGGCCATAACTAGTTCAACTCTGCTTAGGAAACTGACAAGAACAGTAGCTCCTCTTCAGTCCAATACACTGTACTTGCTGGGAACAGACTCGAGTGCTATTTGCACTGTGTATGGCAATGAGAGCGCAATAGTGACTTTCCTTAACAGAATACAACTCTTGCTCCTAGGAACACAAACTGCATGTGATTCAACTCCATTTAGAACTGGGAAACAAACGCTAGCTCGCCTTACAAGAAACACACTCTGCTTTTGAGAAAAGAGCACTCTTCTACTCTACTGTGTTTCCTATGGGGTCCGAACAGTGAGCTTGCTCAGAACAAAAGAACTGTGCTTCCTACACACACGGCCATATCTAGTTCAATTCTGCTTAGGAACCTGACAAGAACAGTAGATCCTCTTCAGTCCGATACACTGTACTTGCTGGGAAAAGACGCGAGTGCTATTTGCCCTGTGTATGGCAATGGGAGCGCAATAGTGACTTTCCTTACCAGAAAACAACTCTTGTTCGTAAGACCAGAAACTGCATGTGATTCAACTCCATTTAGGACTAGGGAACAAACGCTAGCTCGCCATACAAGAAACACACTCTGCTTTTGAGAAAAGAGCACTTTTCTACTCTACTGTGTTTCCTAAGGGCCAGAACAGTGAGCTTGCTCAGAACATAAGAACTGTGCTTCCTACACACACGGGCCTTATCTAGTTCAACTCTGCTTAGGAAACTGACAAGAACAGTAGCTCCTCTTCAGTCCGATACACTGTTCTTGCTGGGAACAGACGCGAGTGCTATTTGCACTGTGTATGGCAATGTGAGCACAACAGTGACTTTCCTTACCAGAAAACAACTCTTGCTCGTAGGACCAGAAACTGCATGTGAATCAACTCCATTTAGGACTGGGAAACAAACTCTAGCTCACCTTACAAGAAACACATTCTACTTTTGAGAAAAGAGCACTCTTCTACTCTACTGTGTTTCCTATAGGGCCAGAACAGTTAGCTTGCTCAGAACAAATGAACTGTGCTTCCTAGACACACGGGCCACATCTAGTTCAACTCTGCTTAGGAAACTGAGAAGAACAGTAGCTCCTCTTCAGTCCAATACACTGTACTTGCTGGGAAAAGACGCGAGTGCTATTTGCCTTGTTAAGGGCAATGGGAGCGCAATAGTGACTTTCCTTAACAGAATACAACTCTTGCTCCTAGGAACACAAACTGCATGTGATTCCACTCCATTTAGAACTGGGAAACAAACGCTAGCTCAACTTCCAAGAAACACACTCTGCTTTTGAGAAAAGAGCACTCTTCTACTCTACTGTGTTTCCTATGTGTTCCGAACAGTGAGCTTGCTCAGAACAAAAGAACTGTGCTTCCTACACACACGGCCATATCTAGTTCAATTCTGCTTAGGAACCTGAAAAGAACAGTAGATCCTCTTCAGTCCGATACACTGTACTTGCTGGGAAAAGACGCGAGTGCTATTTGCCCTGTGTATGGCAATGGGAGCACAATAGTGACTTTCCTTACCAGAAAAAAACTCTTGTTCGTAGGACCAGAAACTGCATGTGATTCAACTCCATTTAGGACTAGGGAACAAACGCTAGCTCGCCTTACAAGAAACACACTCTGCTTTTGAGAAAAGAGCACTTTTCTACTCTACTGTGTTTCCTAAGGGCCAGAACAGTGAGCTTGCTCAGAACATAAGAACTGTGCTTCCTACACACACGGGCCTTATCTAGTTCAACTCTGCTTAGGAAACTGACAAGAACAGTAAATCCTCTTCAGTCCGATACACTGTACTTGCTCGGAACAGACGCGAGTGCTATTTGCACTGTGTATGGCAATGTGAGCACAATAGTGACTTTCCTTACCAGAAAACATCTCTTGCTCGTAGGACCAGAAACTGCATGTGATTCAACTCCATTTAGGACTGGGAAACAAACGCTAGCTCGCCTTCCAAAAACACACTCTGCTTTTGAGAAAAGAGCACTCTTCTACTCTACTGTGTTTCCTATGTGTTCCGAACAGTGAGCTTGCTCAGAACAAAAAAACTGTGCTACCTACACACACGGCCATATCTAGTTCAAGTCTGCTTAGGAAATTGACAAGAACAGTAGCTCCTATTCAGTCCGATACACTGTACTTGCTGGGAACAGACGCGAGTGCTATTTGCACTGTATATGACATTTGGAGCGCAACAGTGACTCTTCTTACCAGAAAACAACTCTTGCTCGTAGTACCAGAAACTGCATGTGAATCAACTCCATTTAGGACTGGGAAACAAACTCTAGCTCACCTTACAAGAAACACATTCTACTTTTGAGAAAAGAGCACTCTTCTACTCTACTGTGTTTCCTATAGGGCCAGAACAGTTAGCTTGCTCAGAAAAAATGAACTGTGCTTCCTACACACACGGGCCATATCTAGTTCAACTCTGCTTAGGAAACTGAGAAGAACAGTAGCTCCTCTTCAGTCCAATACACTGTACCTGCTGGGAACAGACGCATGTGCTATTTGCACTGTGTATGGCAATGGGAGCGCAATAGTGACTTTCCTTACCAGAAAACAACTCTTGCTCGTAGGAACAGAAACTGCATGTGATTCAACTCCATTTAGGACTGGGAAACAAACGCTAGCTCGCCTTACAAGAAACACACTGCTTTAGAGAAAAGAGCACTCTTCTACTCTACTGTGTTTCCTATGGGGTCCGAACAGTGAGCATGCTCAGAACAAAAGAACTGTGCTTCCTACATACACGGCCATATCTAGTTCATTTCTGCTTAGGAACCTGAGAAGAACAGTAGATTCTCTTCAGTCCAATACACTGTACATGCTGGAAACCGACGCCAGTGCTATTTGCCCTGTGTATGACAATGGGAGCGCAATAGTGACTCTTCTTACCAGAAAACAACTCTTGCTCATAGGACCAGAAACTGCAAGTGACTCAACTCCATTTAGGACTGGGAAAGTAACGCTAGCTCGCCTTACAAGAAACACACTCTGCTTTTGAGAAAAGAGCACTCTTCTACTCTACTGTGTTTCCTATAGGGCCAGAACAGTGAACTTGCTCAGAAAAAAAGAACTGTGCTTCCTACACACACGACCATATCTAGTTCAATTCTGCTTGGAACCTGACAAGAACAGTAGATTCTCTTCAGTCCAATACACTGTACATGCTGGGAACCGACGACAATGCTATTTGCACTGTGTATGACATTGAGAGCACAATAGTGATTCTTCTTACCAGAAAACAATTCTTGCTCGTAGGACCAGAAACTGCATGGGATTCAACTCCATTTAGGACTGGGAAACAAACGCTACCTCACCTACAAGAAAAACTCTCTGCTTTTGAGAAAAGAGCACTCATCTACTCTACTGGGTTTCCTATGGGGTCCAATCAGTGAGATTGCTCAGAACAAAAGAACTGTGCTTCCTACACACATGGGCCATATCTAATTCAACTTTGCTTAGGTCACTGACAAGAACAGTAGCTCCTCTTCAGTCTAATACACTGTACTTGCTGTGAAGAGACGCGAGTGCTATTTATACTCTCTATGGCAATGGGAGCGCAATAGTGACTCTTCTTACCAGAAAACAACTCTTGCTCGTAGGACCACAAACTGCGTGTGACTCACCTCCATTTATGACTGGGAAACAAACGCTAGCTCTGCTCACAAGAAACACACTCTGCTTTTGAGAAAAGAGCACTCTTCTACTCTACTGTGTTTCCTCTATGGCCAGAACAATGAGCTTGCTCAGAACAAAAGGACTGTGCTTCCTACACACACGGTCCGTATCTAATTCAATTCTGCTTAGGAAACTGACGAGAATAGTATACGCTCTTCAGTCAAATACACTGCACTTGCTGGGAACAGACACCAGTGCTATTTGCTCTGTGTATGACAAAGGGAGCGCAATAGTGACTCTTCTTACCAGAAAACAACTCTTGCTCATAGGACCAGAAACTGCATGAGACACAACTCCATTTAGGACTGGGAAAGAAACGCCAGCTTGCCTTACAAGAAACACACTCTGCTTTTGAGAAAAGAGCACTCTTCTACTCTACTGTGTTTCCTATAGGGCCAGAACAGTGAACTTGCTCAGAACAAAAGAACTGTGCTTCCTAAACAAAGGGGCCATATCTAGTTCAACTCTGCTTAGGAAACTGACAAGAACAGTAGCTCCTCTTCAGTCCAATACTCTGTACATGCATGGAACAGATGCCAGTGCTATTTGCACCGTTTCTGGCAATGGGAGCGCAATAGTGACTCTTACCAGAAAAATCTCTTGCTCGTAGGACCAGAAACTGCACAGGATTCAATTCCATTTCTGACTGGGAAACAAACACTAGCTCGCCTTTCAATAAACACACTCTGCTTCTGAGAAAAGAGCACTCTTCTACTCTACTGTGTTTCAAATGGGGTCCAAACAGTGAGCTTGCTCAGAACAAAAGAACTGTGCTTTCTACACACATGGCCATATCTAGTTCAATTCTGCGTAGGAACCTGACAAGAACAGTAGATCCTCTTCAGTCCAATACACTGTACTTCCTGGGATCAGATGCCAGTGCTATTTGCCCTGTGTATGACAATGGGAGCACAATAGTGACTCTTCTTACCAGAAAACAACTCTTGCTCGTAGGACCAGAAACTGCATGGGATACAACTCCATTTAGGACTGGGAAACAAACACTAACTCGCCTTACAAGAAACACACTCTGCTTTTGAGAAAAGAGCAATCTTCTACTCTACAGTGTTTCCTATAATGCCAGAACAGTGAACTTGCTCAGAACAAAAGAACTGTGCTTCCTACACACGGGCCATAACTAGTTCAACTCTGCTTAGGAAACTGACAAGAACAGTAGCTCCTCTTCAGTCCAATACACTGTACTTGCTGAGAACAGACGCGAGTGCTATTTGCACTGTGTATGGCAATGAGAGCACAATAGTGACTTTCCTTAACAGAAAACAACTCTTGCTCCTAGGAACACAAACTGCATGTGATTCAACGCCATTTAGGACTGGGAAACAAATGCTAGCTCGCCTTACAAGAAACACTCTCTGCTTTTTAGAAAAGAGCACTCTTCTACTCTACTGTGTTTCCTATGGGGTCCGAACAGTGAGCTTGCTCAGAACAAAAGAACTGTGCTTCCTACACACATGGCCATATCTAGTTCAATTCTGCTTAGGAACCTGACAAGAACAGTAGATCCTCTTCAGTCCGATACACTGTACTTGCTGGGAAGAGATGCCAGTGCTATTTGTCCTGTGTATGGCAATGGCAGCGCAATAGTGACTATTCCCACCATAAAACAACTCTTGCTCATAGGACCAGAAACTGCATGGGATTCCACTCCATTTAGGTCTGAGACACAAACGCTAGCTCACCTTACAAGAAACACACTCTGCTTTAGAGAAAAGAGCACTCTTCTACTCTACTGTGTTTCCTATGGGGTCCAAACAGTGAGCTTGCTCAGAACAAAAGAACTGTGCTTCCTACACACAAGGACCATATGTAGTTCAACTCTGCTTAGGAAACTGACAAGAACGGTAGCTCCTATTCAGTCCAATACACTGTACTTGCTGGGAAAAGACGCGAGTGCTATTTGCCCTGTGTATGGCAATGGGAGCGCAATAGTGACTTTCCTGACCAGAAAACAACTCTTGTTCGTAGGACCAGAAACTGCATGTGATTCAACTCCATTTAGGACTAGGAAACAAACGCTAGCTCGCCTTACAAGAAACACACTCTGCTTTTGAGAAAAGAGCACTTTTCTACTCTACTGTGTTTCCTATAGGGCCAGAACAGTGAGCTTGCTCAGAACATAATAACTGTGCTTCCTACACACACGGGCCATATCTAGTTCAACTCTGCTTAGGAAACTGACAAGAACAGTAACTCCTCGCTCAGTCCCATACACTCTACTTGCTGGGAACAGACGCGAGTGCTATTTGCACTGTGTATGGCAATGGGAGCACAATAGTGACATTCCTTACCAGAAAACAACTCTTGCTCATAGGACCAGAAACTGCATGTGATTCATCTCCATTTAGGACTGGGAAACAAATGCCAGCTCGCCTTACATGAAACACACTCTGCTTTTGAGAAAAGAGCAGTCTTCTACTCTACTGTGTTTCCTATGTGTTCCGAACAGTGAGCTTGCTCAGAACAAAAGAACTGTGCTTCCTACACACACGGGCCATATCTAGTTCAACTCTGCTTAGGAAACTGACAAGAACAGTAGCTCCTCTTCAGTCCAATACACTTTAATTGCGTGGAACAGACGCGAGTGCTATTTGCACTGTGTATGGCAATTGGAGCACAATAGTGACTCTTCTTACCAGAAAACAACTCTTGCTCGTAGGACAAAAAACTGCATGTGACTCAACTCCATTTAAGACTGGGAAACAAACGCTAGCTCGCCTTAAAAGAAACACACTCTGCTTTAGAGAAAAGAGCACTCTTCTACTCTACTGTGTTTCCTATAGGGCCAGAACAGTGAGCTTGCTCAGAACATAAGAACTGTGCTTCCTACACACACGGGCCATATCGAGTTCAATTCTGCTTAGGAACCTGACAAGAACAGTAGCTCTTCTTCATTCCAATACACTGTACTTGCTGGGAACAGACGCATGTGCTATTTGCACTGTGTATGGCAATGGGAGCGCAATAGTGACTTTCCTTACCAGAAAACAACTCTTGCCCGTAGAACCAAAAACTGCATGTGACTCAACTCCATTTAGGACTGGGAAACAAATGCTAGTTCGACTTCCAAGAAACACACTCTGCTTTTGAGAAAAGAGCACTCTTCTACTCTACTGTGCTTCCTATAGTGCCAGAACAGTGAGCTTGCTCAGAAAAAAAGAACTGTGCATCCTACACACACGGGCCACACCTAGTTCAACTCTTCTTAGGAAACTGAGAAGAACAGTAGCTCCTCTTCAGTCCAATACACTGTACTTGCTGGGAACAGACGGGAGGGCTATTTGCACTGTGTATGGCAATGGGAGCGCAATAGTGACTTTCCTTACCAGAAAACAACTCTTGCTCATAGGACTAGAAACTGCATGTGATTCCACTCCATTTAGGACAGGGAAACAAACGGTAGCTCGCCTTACAAAAAACACACTCTGCTTTGGAGAAAAGAGCACTCTTCTACTCTACTGTGTTTTATGGGGTCCAAACAGTGAGCTTGCTCAGAACAAAAGAACTGTGCTTCCTATCACACGGACCATATCTAGTTCAACTCTGCTTAGTAAACTGACAAGAACAGTAGCTCCTATTCAGTCCAATACACTGTACTTGCTGGGAAAAGACGCGAGTGCTATTTGCCTTGTGTAGGGCAATGGGAGCACAATAGTGACTTTCCTTACCATAAAACAACTCTTGCTCGTAGGACCAGAAACTCCATGTGATTCAACTCCATTTAGGTCTGGGAAACAAATGCTAGCTCGCCTTACATGAAACACACTCTGCTTTTGAGAAAAGAGCACTCTTCTACTCTACTGTGTTTCCTATGGGGTCCGAACAGTGAGCTTGCTCAGAACAAAAGAACTGTGCTTCCTACACACAAGGGCCATATCTAGTTCAACTCTGCTTAGGAAACTGACAAGAACAGTAGCTCCTCTTCAGTCCAATACACTTTACTTGCATGGAACAGACGCGAGTGCTATTTGCACTGTGTATGGCAATTGGAGCACAATAGTGACTCGTCTTACCAGAAAACAAATCTTGCTCGTAGGACAAAAAACTGCATGTGACTCAACTCCATTTAGGACTGGGAAACATACGCTAGCTCGCCTTACAAGAAACACACTCTGCTTTTGAGAAAAGAGCACTCTTCTACTCTACTGTGTTTCCTATGGAGTCCGAACACTGAACTTGCTCAGAACAAAAGAACTGTGCTTCCTACACACACGGCCATATCTAGTTCAATTCTGCTTAGGAACCTGACAAGAACAGTAGATCCTCTTCAGTCCAATACACTGTACTTGCTGGGAACAGACGCCAGTGCTATTTGTCCTGTGTATGGCAATGGCAGCGCTAAAGTGACTCTTCTTACCATAAAACAACTCTTACTCGTAGGACTAGAAACTGCATGTGATTCAACTCCATTTAGGACTGGAAAACAAATGCTAGCTCGCCTTACAAGAAACACACTCTGCTTTAGAGAAAAGAGCACTATTCTACTCTACTGTGTTTCCTATAGGGCCAGAACAGTGAGCTTGCTCAGAACAAAAGAACTGTGCTTCCTACACACACGGCCATATTTAGTTCAATTCTGCTTAGGAAACTGAGAAGAACAGTAGCTCCTCTTCAGTCCAATACACTGTACTTGCTGGGAACAGATGGGAGGGCTATTTGCACTGTGTATGGCAATGGGAGCGCAATTGTGACTTTCCTTACCAGAAAACAACTCTTGCTCGTAGGAACACAAACTGCATGTGATTCCACTCCATTTAGGAATGGGAAACAAACGCTAGCTCGCCTTAAAAGAAACACACTCTGCTTTTGAGAAAAAAGCACTCTTCTACTCTACTGTGTTTACTATGGGGTCCGAACAGTGAGCTTGCTCAGAACAAAAAAACTGTGCTTCCTACAAACACGGCCATATCTAGTTCAAGTCTGCTTAGGAACCTGACAAGAACAATAGATCCTCTTCAGCCCAATACACTGTACTTGCTGCAAACAGACGCCAGTGCTATTTGTCCTGTGTATGGCAATGGCAGCGCAATAGTGACTCTTTTTACCAGAAAACAACTCTTGCTCGTAGTACCAGAAACGGAATGGGATTCAACTCCATTTAGGACTGCGAAACAAACGCTAGCTCGCCTTACAAGTAACACACTCTGCTTTAGAGAAAAGAGCACTCTTCTGCTCTACTGTGTTTCCTATGGGGTCCAAACAGTGAGCTTGCAAAGAACAAAAGAACTGTGCTTCCTACAAACACGGATCATATCTAGTTCTACTCTGCTTAGGAAATTGACAAGAACAGTAGCACCTATCCAGTCCAATACACTGTACTTGCTGGGAACAGACGCGGGTGCTATTTGCACTGTGTATGGCAATGGGAGCGCAATGTGACTTTCCTTACCAGAAAAGAACTCTTGTTCATAGGACCTGAAACTGCATGTGATTCAACTCCATTTAGGACTAGGAAACAAACGCTAGCTCGCCTTACAAGAAACACACTCTGCTTTAGAGAAAAGAGCACTCTTCTACTCTACTGTGTTTCCTATAGGGCCAGAACAGTGAGCTTGCTCAGAACATAAGAACTGTGCTTCCTACACACGGGCCATATCTACTTCATGTCTGCTTAGGAAACTGACAAGAAAAGTAGCTCCTCTTCAGTCCGATACACTGTACTTGCTGGGAACAGACACGAGTGCTATTTGCACTGTGTATGGCAATGGGAGCGCAATAGTGACTTTCCTTCCCAGAAAACAATTCTTGCTTATAGGACCAGAAACTGCATGTGATTCAACTCCATTTAGGACTGGGAAACAAACGCTAGATCGCCTTACAAGAAACACACTCTGCTTTTGATAAAAGAGCACTCTTCTACTCTACTGTGTTTCCTATGTGGTCCGAACAGTGAGCTTGCTCAGAACAAAAGAACTGTGCTTCCTACACACACGGCCATATCTAGTTCAAGTCTGCTTAGGAACCTGACAAGATCAGTAGATCCTCTTCAGTCCAATACACTGTACTTGCTGGGAACAGACGCCAGTGCTGTTTGTCCTGTGTATGGCAATGGCAGCGCAATAGTGACTCTTCTTACCAGAAAACAACTCTTGCTCGTGGACCAGAAACTGCATGTGATTCAACTCCATTTAGGACTGGGAAACAAACTCTAGCTCGCTTTACAAGAAACACACTCTGCTTTTGAGAAAAGAGCACTCTTCTACTCTACTGTGTTTCCCATAAGGCCAGAACAGTGAGCTTGCTCAGAAAAAAAGAACTGTGCTTCCTACACACACGGGCCATATCTAGTTCAACTCTGCTTAGGAATCTGAGAAGAACAGTAGCGCCTCTTCAGTCCAATACACTGTACTTGCTGGGAACAGATGGGAGGGCTATTTGCACTGTGTATGGCAATGGGAGCACAATAGTGAATTCCTTACCAGAAAACAACTCTTGCTCGTAGGAACACAAACTGCATGTGATTCCACTCCATTTAGGAATGAGAAACAAACGCTAGCTCGCCTTAAAAGAAACACACTCTGCTTTTGAGAAAAAAGCACTCTTCTACTCTACTGTGTTTCCTATGGGGTCCGAACAGTGAGCTTGCTCAAAAAAAAAAAACTGTGCTTCCTACACACACGGCCATATCTAGTTCAAGTCTGCTTAGGAACCTGACAAAAACAGTAGATCCTCTTCAGCCCAATACACTGTACTTGCTGCGAACAGATGCCAGTGCTTTTTGTCCTGTGTATGGCAATGGCAGTGCAATAGTGACTCTTCTTACCATAAAACAACTCTTGCTTGTAGTACCAGAAACTGCATGGGATTCAACTCCATTTAGGACTGCGAAACAAACGCTAGCATGCCTTACAAGAAATACACTCTGCTTTAGAGAAAAGAGCACTCTTCTACTCTACTGTGTTTCCTATAGGGCCAGAACAGTGACTTGCTCAGAACATAAGAACTGTGCTTCCTACACACACGGGCCATATCTACTTCAACTCTGCTTATGAAACTGACAAGAACAGTAGCTCCTTTTCAGTCCCATACACTGCACTTGCTGGGAACAGACGCGAGTGCTATTTGCACTGTGTATGCAATGGGAGCGCAATAGTGACTTTCCTTACCAGAAAACAACTCTTGCTCGTAGGACCAGAAACAGCTTGTGATTCAACTCAATTTAGGACATGGAAACAAATGCTAGCTCGCCTTACAAGAAACACACTCTGCTTTTGAGAAAAGAGCACTCTTCTACTCTACTGTGTTTCCTATAGGGTCCGAACAGTGAGCTTGCTCAGAAAAAAAAAAACTCTGCTTCCTACACACACGGGCCACATCTAGTTCAACTCTGCTTAGGAAACTGACAAGAACAGTATCTCCTCCCTCAGTCCCATACACTGTACTTGCTGGGAACAGACGCGAGTGCTATTTGCACTGTGTATGGCAATGGGAGCACAATAGTGACATTCCTTACCAGAAAACAACTCTTGCTCATAGGACCAGAAACTGCTTGTGATTCATCTCCATTTAGGACTGGGAAACAAACGCTAGTTCGCCTTACATGAAACACACTCTGCTTTTGAGAAAAGAGCACTCTTCTACTCTACTGTGTTTCCTATGGGGTCCGAACAGTGAGCTTGCTCAGAACAAAAGAACTGTGCTTCCTACACACACGGACCATATCTAGTTCAACTCTGCTTAGGAAACTGACAAGATCAGTAGCTCCTCTTCAGTCCGATACACTTTACTTGCAGGGAACAGACGCGAGTGCTATTTGCACTGTGTATGGCAATTGCAGCACAATAGTGACTCGTCTTACCAGAAAACAACTCTTGCTCATAGGACAAAAAACTGCATGTGACTCAACTCCATTTAAGACTGGGAAACAAACGCTAGCTTGCCTTAAAAGAAACACACTCTGCTTTAGAGAAAAGAGCACTCTTCTACTCTACTGTGTTTCCTATAGGGCCAGAACAGTGAGCTTGCTCAGAACATAAGAACTGTGCTTCCTACACACACGGGCCATATCGAGTTCAACTCTGCTTAGGAACCTGACAAGAACAGTAGCTCCTCTTTATTCCAATACACTGTACTTGCTGGGAACAGACGCATGTGCTATTTGCACTGTGTATGGCAAAAGGAGCGCCATAGTGACTTTCCTTACCAGAAAACAACTCTTGCTCGTAGGACCAGAAACTGCATGTGATTCCACTCCATTTAGGACTGGAAACAAACGCAAGCTCGCCTTACAAGAAACACACTCTGCTTTTGAGAAAAAAGCACTCTTCTACTCTACTGTGCTTTCTATGGGGTCTGAACAGTGAGCTTGCTCAGAACAAAAGAACTGTGCTTCGTACACACGACCATATCTAGTTCAATTCTGTTTAGGAACCTGACAAGAACAGTAGATCCTCTTCAGTCCAATATACTGTACTTGCTGGGAACAGACGCCAGTGCTATTTGTCCTGTGTATAGCAATGGCAGCGCAATAGTGACACTTCTTACCATAAAACAACTCTTGCTCATAGGACCAGAAACTGCAAGTGTTTCAACTCCATTTAGGACTGGGAAACAAAAGCTAGCTCACCTTACAAGAAACTCACTCTGCTTTAGAGAAAAGAGCACTCTTCTACTTTACTGTGTTTCCTATAGGGATAGAACAGTGAGCTTGCTCAGAACAAAAGAATTGTGCTTCCTACACACGGGCCATATCTAGTTCAACTCTGCTTAGGAAACTGACAAGAACAGTAGCTCCTCTTCAGTCCGATACACTGTACTTGCTGGGAACAGACGCGAGTGCTATTTGCACTGTGTATGGCAATGGGAGCGCAATAGTGACTTTCCTTACCAGAAAACTACTCTTGCTCGTTGGACCAGATACTGCATGTGATTCAACTCCATTTAGAACTGGGAAACAAATGCTAGCTCGCCTTACATGAAACACACTCTGCTTTTGAGAAAAGAGCACTCTTCTACTCTACTGTGTTTCCTATGTGTTCCGAACAGTGAGCTTGCTGAGAACAAAAAATCTGTGCTTCCTACACACACGGCCATATCTAGTTCAAGTCTGCTTAGGAACCTGACAAGAACAGTAGATACTCTTCAGTCCAATACACTGTACTTGCTGGGAACAGACTCCAATGCTATTTGTCCTGTGTATGGCAATGGCAGCGCAATAGTGACTCTTCGTACCAGAAAACAACTCTTGCTCGTAATACCAGAAAGTGCATGTGATTCAACTCCATTTAGGCCTGGGAAACAAACTCTAGCTCGCTTTACAAGAAACACACTCTGCTTTTGAGAAAAGAGCACTCTTCTACTCTACTGTGTTTCCTATAGGGCCAGAACAGTGAACTTGCTCAGAAAAAAAGAACTGTGCTTCCTACACACACGGGCCATATCTAGTTCAACTCTGCTTAGGAAACTGAGAAGAACAGTAGCTCCTCTTCAGTCCAAAACACTGTACTTGCTGGGAACAGACGCGAGGGCTATTTGCCCTGTGTATGGCAATGGGAGCGCAATAGTGACTTTCTTTACCAGAAAACAACTCTTGCTCATAGGACCAGAAACTGCATGTGATTCCACTCCATTTAGGACTGGGAAACAAACGGTAGCTCGCCTTACAAGAAACACACTCTGCTTTAGAGAAAAGAGCACTCTTCTACTCTACTGTGTTTCCTATGGGGTCCAAACAGTGAGCTTGCTCAGAACAAAAGAACTGTGCTTCCTACACACACGGACCATATCTAGTTCAACTCTGCTTAGTAAACTGACAAGAACAGTAGCTCCCATTCAGTCCAATACACTGTACTTGCTGGGAAAAGACGGGAGTGCTATTTGCCTTGTGTAGGGCAATGGGAGCACAATAGTGACTTTCCTTACCATAAAACAACTCTTGCTCATAGGACCAGAAACTGCTTGTGATTCAACTCCATTTAGGTCTGGGAAACAAATGCTAGCTCACCTTACATGAAACACACTCTGCTTTTGAGAAAAGAGCACTCTTCTACTCTACTGTGTTTCCTATGGGGTCCGAACAGTGAGCTTGCTCAGAACAAAAAAACTGTGCTTCCTACACACACGGCCATATCTAGTTCAAGTCTGCTTAGGAACCTGACAAGAACAGTAGATCCTCTTCAGTCCAATACAGTGTACTTGCTGGGAACAGACGCCAATGCTATTTGTCCTGTGTATGGCAATGGCAGCGCAATAGTGACTCTTCTTACCAGAAAACAACTCTTTCTCGTGGAACAGAAACTGCATGTGATTCAACTCCATTTAGGACTGGGAAACAAACTCTAGCTCACTTTACAAGAAACACACTCTGCTTTTGAGAAAAGAGCACTCTTCTACTCTACTGTGTTTCCTATAGGGCCAGAACAGTGAGCTTGCTCAGAAAAAAAGAACTGTGCTTCCTACACACAGGGGCCATATGTAGTTCAACTCTGCTCAGGAAACTGACAAGAACAGTAGCTCCTCTTCTTTCCAATACACTGTACTTGCTGAGAACAGATGGGAGGGCTATTTGCACTGTGTATGGCAATGGGAGCACAATAGTGACTTTCCTTACCAGAAAACAACTCTTGCTCATAGGAATACAAACTGCATGTGATTCCACTCCATTTAGGAATGGGAAACAAACGCTAGCTCGCCTAAAAAGAAACACACTCTGCTTTTGAGAAAAAAGCACTCTTCTACTATACTGTGTTTCCTATGGGTTCCGAAAAGTGAGCTTGCTCAGAACAAAAAAACTGTGCTTCCTACACACACGGCCATATCTAGTTCAAGTCTGCTTAGGATCCTGACAAGAACAATAGATCCTCTTGAGCCCAATATACTGTACTTGCTGCGAACAGACGCCAGTGCTATTTGTCCTGTGTAAGGCAATGGCAGCGCAATAGTGACTCTTTTTACCAGAAAACAACTCTTGCTCATAGTATCAGAAACTGCATGTGACTCAACTCCATTTAAGACTGGGAAACAAACGCTAGCTTGCCTTAAAAGAAACACACTCTGCTTTAGAGAAAAGAGCACTCTTCTACTCTACTGTGTTTCCTATAGGGCCAGAACAGTGAGCTTGCTCAGAACATAAGAACTGTGCTTCCTACACACACGGGCCATATCGAGTTCAACTCTGCTTAGGAACCTGACAAGAACAGTAGCTCCTCTTTATTCCAATACACTGTACTTGCTGGGAACAGACGCATGTGCTATTTGCACTGTGTATGGCAAAAGGAGCGCCATAGTGACTTTCCTTACCAGAAAACAACTCTTGCTCGTAGGACCAGAAACTGCATGTGATTCCACTCCATTTAGGACTGGAAACAAACGCAAGCTCGCCTTACAAGAAACACACTCTGCTTTTGAGAAAAAAGCACTCTTCTACTCTACTGTGCTTTCTATGGGGTCTGAACAGTGAGCTTGCTCAGAACAAAAGAACTGTGCTTCGTACACACGACCATATCTAGTTCAATTCTGTTTAGGAACCTGACAAGAACAGTAGATCCTCTTCAGTCCAATATACTGTACTTGCTGGGAACAGACGCCAGTGCTATTTGTCCTGTGTATAGCAATGGCAGCGCAATAGTGACACTTCTTACCATAAAACAACTCTTGCTCATAGGACCAGAAACTGCAAGTGTTTCAACTCCATTTAGGACTGGGAAACAAAAGCTAGCTCACCTTACAAGAAACTCACTCTGCTTTAGAGAAAAGAGCACTCTTCTACTTTACTGTGTTTCCTATAGGGCCAGAACAGTGAGCTTGCTCAGAACAAAAGAATTGTGCTTCCTACACACGGGCCATATCTAGTTCAACTCTGCTTAGGAAACTGACAAGAACAGTAGCTCCTCTTCAGTCCGATACACTGTACTTGCTGGGAACAGACGCGAGTGCTATTTGCACTGTGTATGGCAATGGGAGCGCAATAGTGACTTTCCTTACCAGAAAACTACTCTTGCTCGTTGGACCAGATACTGCATGTGATTCAACTCCATTTAGAACTGGGAAACAAATGCTAGCTCGCCTTACATGAAACACACTCTGCTTTTGAGAAAAGAGCACTCTTCTACTCTACTGTGTTTCCTATGTGTTCCGAACAGTGAGCTTGCTGAGAACAAAAAATCTGTGCTTCCTACACACACGGCCATATCTAGTTCAAGTCTGCTTAGGAACCTGACAAGAACAGTAGATACTCTTCAGTCCAATACACTGTACTTGCTGGGAACAGACTCCAATGCTATTTGTCCTGTGTATGGCAATGGCAGCGCAATAGTGACTCTTCGTACCAGAAAACAACTCTTGCTCGTAATACCAGAAAGTGCATGTGATTCAACTCCATTTAGGCCTGGGAAACAAACTCTAGCTCGCTTTACAAGAAACACACTCTGCTTTTGAGAAAAGAGCACTCTTCTACTCTACTGTGTTTCCTATAGGGCCAGAACAGTGAACTTGCTCAGAAAAAAAGAACTGTGCTTCCTACACACACGGGCCATATCTAGTTCAACTCTGCTTAGGAAACTGAGAAGAACAGTAGCTCCTCTTCAGTCCAAAACACTGTACTTGCTGGGAACAGACGCGAGGGCTATTTGCCCTGTGTATGGCAATGGGAGCGCAATAGTGACTTTCTTTACCAGAAAACAACTCTTGCTCATAGGACCAGAAACTGCATGTGATTCCACTCCATTTAGGACTGGGAAACAAACGGTAGCTCGCCTTACAAGAAACACACTCTGCTTTAGAGAAAAGAGCACTCTTCTACTCTACTGTGTTTCCTATGGGGTCCAAACAGTGAGCTTGCTCAGAACAAAAGAACTGTGCTTCCTACACACACGGACCATATCTAGTTCAACTCTGCTTAGTAAACTGACAAGAACAGTAGCTCCCATTCAGTCCAATACACTGTACTTGCTGGGAAAAGACGGGAGTGCTATTTGCCTTGTGTAGGGCAATGGGAGCACAATAGTGACTTTCCTTACCATAAAACAACTCTTGCTCATAGGACCAGAAACTGCTTGTGATTCAACTCCATTTAGGTCTGGGAAACAAATGCTAGCTCACCTTACATGAAACACACTCTGCTTTTGAGAAAAGAGCACTCTTCTACTCTACTGTGTTTCCTATGGGGTCCGAACAGTGAGCTTGCTCAGAACAAAAAAACTGTGCTTCCTACACACACGGCCATATCTAGTTCAAGTCTGCTTAGGAACCTGACAAGAACAGTAGATCCTCTTCAGTCCAATACAGTGTACTTGCTGGGAACAGATGCCAATGCTATTTGTCCTGTGTATGGCAATGGCAGCGCAATAGTGACTCTTCTTACCAGAAAACAACTCTTTCTCGTGGAACAGAAACTGCATGTGATTCAACTCCATTTAGGACTGGGAAACAAACTCTAGCTCACTTTACAAGAAACACACTCTGCTTTTGAGAAAAGAGCACTCTTCTACTCTACTGTGTTTCCTATAGGGCCAGAACAGTGAGCTTGCTCAGAAAAAAAGAACTGTGCTTCCTACACACAGGGGCCATATGTAGTTCAACTCTGCTCAGGAAACTGACAAGAACAGTAGCTCCTCTTCTTTCCAATACACTGTACTTGCTGAGAACAGATGGGAGGGCTATTTGCACTGTGTATGGCAATGGGAGCACAATAGTGACTTTCCTTACCAGAAAACAACTCTTGCTCATAGGAATACAAACTGCATGTGATTCCACTCCATTTAGGAATGGGAAACAAACGCTAGCTCGCCTAAAAAGAAACACACTCTGCTTTTGAGAAAAAAGCACTCTTCTACTATACTGTGTTTCCTATGGGGTCCGAACAGTGAGCTTGCTCAGAACAAAAAAACTGTGCTTCCTACACACACGGCCATATCTAGTTCAAGTCTGCTTAGGATCCTGACAAGAACAATAGATCCTCTTGAGCCCAATATACTGTACTTGCTGCGAACAGACGCCAGTGCTATTTGTCCTGTGTAAGGCAATGGCAGCGCAATAGTGACTCTTTTTACCAGAAAACAACTCTTGCTCATAGTATCAGAAACTGCATGGGATTCAACTCCATTTAGGACTGCGAAACAAACGCTAGCTTGCCTTACAAGTAACACACTCTGCTTTAGAGAAAAGAGCACTCTTCTGCTCTACTGTGTTTCCTATGGGGTCCAAACAGTGAGCTTGCAGAGAACAAAAGAACTGTGCTTCCTACAATCACGGATCATATCTAGTTCAACTCTGCTTAGGAAACTGACAAGAACAGTAGCACCTATCTAGTCCAATACACTGTACTTGCTGGGAATAGACACGAGTGCTATTTGCACTGTGTATGGCAATGGGAGCGCAATGTGACTTTCCTTACCAGAAAAGAATTCTTGTTCGTAGGACCTGAAACTGCATGTGATTCAACTTACTTTAGGACTAGGAAACAAACGCTAGCTCGCCTTACAAGAAACACACTCTGCTTTTGAGAAAAGAGCACTCTTCTACTCTACTGTGTTTCCTATAGGGCCAGAACAGTGAGCTTGCTCAGAACATAAGAACTGTGCTTCCTACACACACGGGCCATATCTAGTTCAACTCTGCTTAGGAACCTGAAAGAACAGTAGATCCTCTTCAGTCCAATACACTGTACTTGCTGGGAACAGACGCCAGTGCTCTTTGTCCTGTATATGGCAATTGGAGCACAATAGTGACTCTTCCTACCATAAAACAACTCTTGCTCGTAGGACCAGAAACTGCATGTGATTCAACTCCATTTAGGACTGGGAAACAAACGATAGCTCGCCTTACAAGAAACACACTCTGCTTTAGAGAAGAGAACACTCTTCTACTCTACTGTGTTTCCTATAGGGCCAGAAGAGTGAGCTTGCTCAGAAAAAAAACTGTGCTTCCTACACACATGGCCCATATCTAGTTCAACTCTGCTTAGGAAACTGACAAGAACAGTAGCTCCTCTTCAGTCCGATACACTGTACTTGCTGGGAACAGACGCCAGTGCTATTTGCACTGTGGATGGCAATGGGAGCACAATAGTGACTTTCCTTACCAGAAAACAACTCTTGCTCGTAGGACCAGAAACTGCATGTGATTCAACTCCATTTAGGACTGAGAAACAAATGCTAGCTCGCCTTACATGAAACACACTCTTTTTTTTAGAAAAGAGCACTCTTCTACTCTACTGTGTTTTCTATGTGTTCCGAAAAGTGAGCTTGCTCAGAACAAAAAAACTGTGCTTCCTACATACACGGCCATATCTAGTTCAAGTCTGCTTAGGAACCTGACAAGAACAGTAGATCCTCTTCAGTCCAATACACTGTACTTGCTGGGAACAGACGCCAGTGCTATTTGTCCTGTGTATGGCAATGGCAGCGCAATAGTGACTCTTCTTACCAGAAAACAACTCTTGCTCGTGTACCAGAAACTGCATGTGATTCAACTCCATTTAGGACTGGGAAACAAATGCTAGCTCGCCTTACATGAAACACACTCTGCTTTTGAGAAAAGAGCTCTCTTCTACTCTACTGTGTTTCCTATGTTTTCTGAACAGTGAGCTTGCTGAGAACAAAAAAACTGTGCTTCCTACACACACGGCCATATCTAGTTCAAGTCTGCTTAGGAACCTGACAAGAACAGTAGATCCTCTTCAGTCCAATACACTGTACTTGCTGGGAACAGACTCCAGTGCTATTTGTCCTGTGTATGGCAATGGCAGTGCAATAGTTATCTTCTTACCAGAAAACAACTCTTGCTCGTAGTACCAGAAACTGCATGTGATTCAACTCCATTTAGGCCTGGGAAACAAACTCTAGCTCGCTTTACAAGAAAAATACTCTGCTTTTGAGAAAAGAGCACTCTTCTACTCTACTGTGTTTCCTATAGGGCCAGAACAGTGAGCTTGCTCAGAAAAAAAGAACTGTGCTTCCTACACACACGGGCCATATCTAGTTCAACTCTGCTTAGAAAACTGAGAAGAACAGTTGCTCCTCTTCAGTCCAATACACTGTACTTGCTGGGAAGAGACGCGAGGGCTATTTGCACTGTGTATGGCAATGGGAGTGCAATAGTGACTTTCTTTACCAGAAAACAACTCTTGCTCATAGGACCAGAAACTGCATGTGATTCCACTCCATATAGGACTGGGAAACAAACGGTAGCTTGCCTTACAAGAAACACACTCTGCTTTAGAGAAAAGAGCACTCTTCTACTCTACTGTGTTTCCTATGGGGTCCAAGCAGTGAGCTTGCTCAGAACAAAAGAACTGTGCTTCCTACACACACGGACCATATCTAGTTCAACTCTGCATAGTAAACTGACAAGAACAGTAGCTCCTATTCAGTCCAATACACTGTACTTGCTGGGAAAAGACGCGAGTGCTATTTGCCTTGTGTAGGGCAATGGGAGCACAATAGTGACTTTCCTTACCATAAAACAACTCTTGCTCATAGTACCAGAAACTGCATGTGATTCAACTCCATTTAGGACTGGGACACAAATGCTAGCTCGCCTTACATGAAACACACTCTGTTTTTGAGAAAAGAGCACTCTTCTACTCTACTGTGTTTCCTATGGGGTCTGAACAGTGAGCTTGCTCAGAACAAAAGAACTGTGATTCCTACACACAAGGGCCCTATCTAGTTCAACTCTGCTTAGGAAACTGACAAGAACAGTAGCTCCTTTTCAGTCCAATACACTGTACTTGCTGGGAACAGACGCCAGTGCTATTTGCACTGTGTATGGCAATTAGAGCACAATAGTGACTCGTCTTACCAGAAAACAACTCTTGCTCGTAGGACAAAAAACTGCATGTGACTCAACTCCATATAGGACTGGGAAACATACGCTAGCTCGCCTTACAAGAAACACACTCTGCTTTTGAGAAAAGAGCACTCTTCTACTCAACTGTGTTTCCTATGGAGTCCGAACACTGAACTTGCTCAGAACAAAAGAACTGTGCTTCATACACACGGCCATATGTAGTTCAATTCTGCTTAGGAACCTGACAAGAACAGTAGATCCTCTTCAGTCCAATACACTGTTCTTGCTGGGAACAGACGCCAGTGCTATTTGCCCTGTGTATGGCAATGGCAGCGCAAAAGTGACTCTTCTTACCATAAATCAACTCTTGCTCGTAGGACTAGAAACTGCATGTGATTCAACTCCATTTAGGACTGGGAAACAAACGCTAGCTCGCCTTACAAGAAACACACTCTACTTTAGAGAAAAGAGCACTCTTCTACTCTACTGTGTTTCCTATAGGGCCAGAACAGTGAGCTTGCTCAGAAAAAAAGAACTGTGCTTCCTACACACACGGGCCATATCTAGTTCAACTCTGCTTAGGAAACTGACAAGAACAGTAGCTCCTCTTCAGTCCGATACAATGTACTTGCTGGGAACAGACGCGAGAGCTATTTGCACTGTGTATGTCAATGGGAGTGCAATAGTGACTTTCCTTACCAGAAAACAGCTCTTGCTCGTAGGACCAGAAACTGTATGTGATTCAACTCCATTTAGGACTGGGAAACAAATGCTAGCTCGCCTTACATGAAACACACTCTGCTTTTGAGAAAAGAGCACTCTTCTACTCTACTGTGCTTCCTATGGTGTCTGAACAGTGAGCTTGCTCAGAACAAAAGAACTGTGCTTCCTACACACACGGGCCATATCTAGTTCACCTCTGCTTAGGTAACTGACAAGAACAGTAGATCCTCTTCAGTCCAATACACTGTACTTGCAGGGAACAGACGCGAGTGCTATTTGCACTGTGTATGGCAATTAGAGCCCAATAGTGACTTGTCTTACCAGAAAACAACTCTTGCTCGTAGGACAAAAAACTGCATGTGACTCAACTCCATTTAGGACTGGGAAACAAATGCTAGCTCGAAGTCCAAGAAACACACTCTGCTTTTGAGAAAAGCGCACTCTTCTACTCTACTGTGTTTCCTATAGGGCCAGAACAGTGACCTTGCTCAGAAAAAAAGAACTGTGCTTTCTACACACACGGGCCATATGTAGTTCAACTCTGCTTAGGAAACTGAGAAGAACAGTAGCTCCTCTTCTTTCCAATACACTGTACTTGCTGGGAACAGATGGGAGGGCTATTTGCACTGTGTATGGCAATGGGAGCACAATAGTGACTTTCCTTACCAGAAAACAACTCTTGCTCGTAGGACCAGAAACTGCATGTGATTCAATTCCATTTAGGACTGAGAAACAAATGCTAGCTCTCCTTACATGAAACACACTCTGCTTTTGAGAAAAGAGCACTCTTCTACTCTACTGTGTTTCTTATTGGGTCCAAACAGTGAGCTTGCTCAGAACCAAAGAACTGTGCTTCCTACACACACGGATCATATCTAGTTCAACTCTGTTTAGTAAACTGACAAGAACAGTAGCTCCTATTCAGTCCAATACACTGTACTTGCTGGGAACAGACGCGAGTGCTATTTGCACTGTGTATGGCAATTGGAGCCCAATAATGACTTGTCTTACCAGAAAACAACTCTTGCTCGTAGGACAAAAAACTGCATGTGACTCAGCTCCATTTAGGACTGGGAAACAAACGCTAGCTCGACTTTTAAGAAACACACTCTGCTTTTGAGAAAAGAGCACTCTTCTACTCTACTGTGTTTCCTATGGGGTCCAAACAGTGAGCTTGCTCAGAACAAAAGAACTGTGCTTCCTACACACAAGGGCCATATCTCATTCAACTCTTCTTAGGAAACTGACAAGAACAGTAGCTCCCATTCAGTCCAATACACTGTACTTGCTGGGAACAGACGCGAGTGCTATTTGCACTGTGTATGGCAATTGGAACACAATAGTGACTCGTCTTACCAGAAAACAACTCTTGCTCGTAGTACAAAAAACTGCATTTGACTCAACTCCATTTAGGACTGGGAAACAAACGCTAGCTCGCCTTACAAGAAACACACTCTGCTTTTAAGAAAAGTGCACTCTTCTACTCTACTGTGTTTCCTATAGGGCCAGAACAGTGAGCTTGCTCAGAACAAAAGAACTGTGCTTCCTACACACACGGGCCATATCTAGTTCAACTCTCCTTAGGAAACTGACAAGAACAGTAGCTCCTCTTCAGTCTGATACACTGTACTTGCTGGGAACAGACGCATGTGCTATTTGCACTGCTTATGGCAATGGGAGCGCAATAGTGACATTCCTTACCAGAAAACAACTCTTGCTCATAGGACCAGAAACTGCATGTGATTCCACTCCATTTAGGACTGGGAAAAAAACCCTAGCTCGCCTTACAAGAAACACACTCTGCTTCAGAGAAAAGAGCACACTTCTACTCTACTGTGTTTCCTATGGGGTCCAAACAGTGAGCTTGCTCAGAACAAAAGAACTGTGCTTCCTACACACGGGCCATATCTAGTTCAACTCTGCTTAGGAAACTGACAAGAAGAGTAGCTCCACTTCAGTCCAATACACTGTACTTGCTCGGAACAGACGCGAGTGCTATTTGCACTGTGTATGGCAATTGGAGCACAATAGTGACTCGTCTTACCAGAAAACAACTCTTGCTCGTAGGACAAAAAACTGCATGTGACTCAACTCCATTTAGGACTGGGAAACAAACACTAGCTCGCCTTCCAAGAAACACACTCTGCTTTTGAGAAAAGAGCACTCTTCTACTTTACTGTTTACTATGTGTTCCGAACGGTGAGCTTGCTCAGAACAAAAAAACTGTGCTTCCTACAAACATTGCCACATGTAGTTCAAGTCTGCTTAGGAACCTGAGAAGAACAGTAGATCCTCTTCAGTCCGATATACTGTACTTGCTGGGAACAGACGGGAGGGCTATTTGCACTGTGAATGGCAATGGGAGCGCAACAGTGCCTTTCCTTACCAGAAAACAACTCTTGCTCATAGGACCAGAAACTGCATGTGATTCCACTCCATCTACGACTGGGAAACAAAAGCTAGCTCACCTTACAAGAAACACACTCTGCTTTTGAGAAAAGAGCACTCTTCTACTCTACTGTGTTTCCTATGGGGTCCAAACAGTGAGCTTGCTCAGAACAAAAGAACTGTGCTTCCTACACACACCGACCCTATCTAGTTCAACTCTGCTTAGGAAACTGACAAGAACAGTAGCTCCTTTTCAGTCCGATAAACTGTATTTGCTGGGAACAGACGTGAGTGCTATTTGCACTGTGTATGGCAATGGGAGCACAATAGTGACTTTCCTTACCAGAAAACAACTCTTGGTCGTAGGACCAGAAACTGCATGTGATTCAACTCCATTTAGGATTGGGAAACAAACGCTAGCTCGCCTTACAAGAAACACAATCTGCTTTTGAGAAAAGAGCACTCTTCTACTCTACTGTGTTTCCTATTGGGCCAGAACAGTGAGCTTGCTCAGAACAAAAGAACTGTGCTTCCTACACACAGGGCCATATCTAGTTCAACTCTGCTGAGGAAATGGACAAGAACAGTAGCTCCTAATCAGTCCAATACACTGTACTTGAAGGGAACAGACGCGAGTACTATTTGCACTGTGTATGGCATTTGGAGCGCAATAGTGACTCTTCTTACCAGAAAACAACTCTTGCTCTTAGGACCAAAAACTGCATGTGACTCAACTCCATTTCGGACTGGGAAACAAACGTGAGCTCACCTTACAAGAAAAACACTCTGCTTTAGAGAAAAGAGCACTCTTCTACTCTACTGTGTTTCCTATGGGGTCCAAAGAGTGAGCTTGCTCAGAACAAAATAACTGTGCTTCCTACACACACGGGCCATATCTCGTTCAACTCTTCTTAGGAAACTGACAAGAACAGTAGCTCCTATTCAGTCCAATACACGGTACTTGCTGGGAACAGATGCGAGTGCTATTTGCACTGTGTATGGCAATTGGAACGCAATAGTGACTCTCTTACCAGAAAACAGCTCTTGATCGTAGGACAAAAAACTGCATGTGACTCAACTCCATTTGTTTCTGGGAAACAAACACTAGCTCGCCTTCCAAGAAACACACTCTGCTTTTGAGAAAAGAGCACTCTTCTACTCTACTGTGTTTCCTATGAGGTCCGAACAGTGAGCTTGCTCAGAACAAAAAAACCGTGCTTCCTACACACACCACCATACCTAGGTCATTTCTGCTTAGGAACCTGACAAGAACAGTAGATCCTCTTCAGTCCAATACACTGTACTGCTGGGAACAGACAACAGTGCTATTTGTCCTGTGTATGGCAATGGCAGCGAAATAGTGACTCTTCTTACCAGAAAACAACTCTTGCTCGTAGGACGAGAAAAAGCATGGGATTCAACTCCATTTAGGACTGGGAAACAAACGCTAGCTCGCCTTACAAGAAACACACTCTGCTTTTGAGAAAAGAGCACTCTTCTACTCTACTGTGTTTCCTATGGGGTCTAAACAGTGAGCTTGCTCAGAACAAAACAACTGTGCTTCCTACACACACAGACCATATCTAGTTCAACTCTGCTTAGGAACCTGACAAGAACAGTAGATCCTCTTCAGTCCAATACACTGTAATTGCTCGGAACAGACGCGAGTGCTATTTGCACTGTGTATGGCAATTGGAGCACAATAGTGACTCGTCTTACCAGAAAACAACTCTTGCTCGTAGGACAAAAAACTGCATGTGACTCAACTCCATTTAAGACTGGGAAACAAATGCTAGCTTGCCTTCCAAAAACACACTCTGCTTTTGAGAAAAGAGCACTCTTCTACTCTACTGTGTTTCCTATGGGGTCTAAACAGTGAGCTTGCTCAGAACAAAAAAACTGTGCTTCCTACACACACGGCCATATCTAGTTCAAGTCTGCTTAGGAAACTGACAAGAACAGTAGCTCCTATTCAGTCTGATACACTGTACGTGCTGGGAACAGACGCGAGTGCTATTTGCACTGTATATGGCATTTGGAATCGCAACAGTGACTCTTCTTACCAGAAAACAACTCTTGCTCGTAGGACAAAAAACTGCATGTGACTCAACTCCATTTAGGACTGGGAAACAAACGCGAGCTCGCCTTACAAGAAACACACTCTGCTTTTAAGAAAAGTGCACTCTTCTACTCTACTGTGTTTCCTATAGGGCCGGAACAGTGAGCTTGCTCAGAACATAAGAACTGTGCTTCCTACACACACGGGCCATATCGAGTTCAACTCTGCTTAGGAAACTGACAAGAACAGTAGCTCCTCTTCAGTCTGATACACTGTACTTGCTGGGAACAGACGCATGTGCTATTTGCACTGTGTATGGCAATGGGAGCGCAATAGTGACTTTCCTTACCAGAAAACAACTCTTGCTCATAGGACCAGAAACTGCATGTGATTCCACTCCATTTAGGACTGGGAAACAAATGCTAGCTTGCCTTACAAGAAACACACTCTGCTTTAGAGAAAAGAGCACTCTTCTACTCTACTGTGTTTCCTATGGGGTCCGAACAGTGAGCTTGCTCAGAACAAAAGAACTGTGCTTCCTACACACACGGGCCATATCTAGTTCAACTCTGCTTAGGAAACTGACAAGAGCAGTAGCTCCTCTTCAGTCCAATACACTGTACTTGCTCGGAACAGACGCGAGGGCTATTTGCACTGTGTATGGCAATTGGAGCACAATAGTGACTCGTCTTACCAGAAAACAACTCTTGCTCGTAAGACAAAAAACTGCATGTGACTCAACTCCATTTAGGACTGGGAAACAAACACTAGCTCGCCTTCCAAGAAACACACTCTGCTTTTGAGAAAAGAGCACTCTTCTACTCTACTGTGTTTCCTATGTGTTATGAACAGTGAGCTTGCTCAGAATAAAAAAAAACTGTGCTTCCTACAAACACGGCCACATCTAGTTCAAGTCTGCTAAGGAACCTGACAAGAACAGTAGATCCTCTTCAGTCCGATACACTGTACTTGCTGGGAACAGACGGGAGGGCTATTTGCACTGTGTATGGCAATGGGAGCGCAATAGTGACTTTCCTTACCAGAAAACAACTCTTGCTCGTAGGACCAGAAACTGCATGTGATTCAACTCCATTTAGGACTGGGAAACAAATGCTAGCTCGCCTTACATGAAACACACTCTGCTTTTGAGAAAAGAGCACTCTTGTACTCTACTGTGTTTCCTATGGGGTCCAAACAGTGAGCTTGCTCAGAAAAAAAGAACTGTGCTTCCTACATACACGGGCCATATCTAGTTCAACTCTGCTTAGGAAACTGACAAGAACAGTAGCTCCTCTTCAGTCCAATACACTGTACTTGCTCGGAACAAACGCGAGTGCTATTTGCACTGTGTATGGCTTTTGGAGCACAATAGTGAATCGTCTTACCAGAAAAAACTCTTGCTCGTAGGACAAAAAACTGCATGTGACTCAACTCCATTTAGGACTGGGAAACAAACACTAGCTCTCCATGCAAGAAACACACTCTTCTTTTGAGAAAAGAGCACTCTTCTACTCTACTGTGTTTCCTGTATGGCCAGAACAGTGAGCTTGCTCAGAACAAAAGAACTGTGCTTCCTACACACACGGCCAAATCTAGTTCGACTCTGCTTAGGAACCTGACAAGAACAGTAGATCCTCTTCAGTCCAATACACTGTACATGCTGGGAACAGATGCGTGTGCTATTTGCCCTGTGTATGACAATGGGAGCACAATAGTGACTCTTCTTACCAGAAAACAACTCTTGCTCGTAGGACCAGAAACTGCATGTGATTCAACTCCACTTAGGACTGGGAAACAAACACTAACTCGCCTTACAAGAAACACACTCTGATTTAGAGAAAAAAGCACTCTTCTACTCTATTGTGTTTCCTAAGAGGTCCGAACAGTGAACTTGCTCAGAACAATGAACTGTGCTTCCTACACACACAGCCATATCTAGTTCAATTCTGCTTAGGAACCTGACAAGAACAGTAGATCCTCTTCAGTCCAATACACTGTACTTGCTGGGAACAGACTCCAGTGCTATTTGTCCTGTGTATGGCAATGGCAGCGCAATATTTACTATTCTTACCATAAAACAACTCTTGACAATAGGACCAGAAACTGCATGGGATTCAATTCCATTTAAGACTGGGAAACAAACGCTAGCTCGCCTTACAAGAAACACACTCTGCTTTTGAGAAAAGAGCACTCTTCTACTCTACTAAGTTTCCTATGGGGTCCAAACATTTAGCTTGCTCAGAACAAAAGAACTGTGCTTCCTACACACACCGACCATATCTAGTTCAACTCTGCTTAGGAAACTGACAAGAACAGTAGCTGCTATTTAGTCCAATACACTGTACTTGCTGGGAACAGACGCGAGTGCTATTTGCACTGTGTATGGCAATGGGAGCACAATAGTAACTTTCCTTACCAGAAAACAACTCTTGCTCATAGGACCGGAAACTGCCTGTGATTGAACTCCAATTAGGGCTAGGAAACAAACGCTAGCTCGCCTTACAAGAAACACACTCTGCTTTAGAGAAAAGAGCACTCTTCTACTCTACTGTGTTTCCTATGAGGTCCGAACAGTGAGCTTGCTCAGAACAAAAAAAAACGTGATTCCTACACACACCGTCACACCTACTTCAATTCTGCTTAGGAACCTGACAAGAACAGTAGATCCTCTTCAGTCCAATACACTGTACTGCTGAGAACAGACAACAGCACTATTTGTCCTGTGTATGGCAATGGCAGCGCAATAGTGACTCTTCTTACCATAAAACAACTCTTGCTCGTAGGACCAGAAACTGCATGTGATTCAACTCCATTTAGGACTGGGAAACAAACGCTAGCTCGCCTTACAAGAAACACACTCTGCTTTTGAGAAAAGAGCACTCTTCTACTCTACTGTGTTTCCTATGGGGTCCAAAGAGTGAGCTTGCTCAGAACAAAAGAACTGTGCTTCCTACACACACGGATCATATCTAGTTCAGCTCTGCTGAGGAAACTGACAAGAACAGTAGCTCCTCTTCAGTCCAATACACTGTACTTGCTGGGAACAGACGCTAGTGCTATTTGTCCTGTGTAGGGCAATGGCAGCGCAATATTGACTCTTCTTACCAGAAAACAACTCTTGCTCGTAGGACCAAAAACTGCATGTGATTCAACTCCATTTAGGACTGGGAAACAAACGCTAGCTCGCCTTACAAGAAACACACTCTGCTTTTGAAAAAAGAGCACTCTTCTACTCTACTGAGTTTCCTATGGGGTCCAAACATTGAGCTTGCTCAGAACAAAAGAACTGTGCTTCCTACACACACCGACCATCTCTAGTTCAACTCTGCTTAGGAAACTGACAAGAACAGTAGCTCCTCTTCAGTCCGATGCACTGTATTTGCTGGGAACAGACGTGAGTGCTATTTGCACTGTGTATGGCAATGGGAACTTAATAGTGACTCTTCTTACCAGAAAACAACTCTTGCTCCTAAGACCAGAAACTGCATGGGATTCAACTCCATTTAGGACTGGGAAACAAACGCTAGCTCGCCTTACAATAAACACACTCTGCTTTTGTGAAAAGAGCAAAATTCAACTCTACTGTGTTTCCTATGGGGTCCGAACAGTGAGCTTGCTCAGAACAAATGAACTGTGCTTCCTACACACACGGCCATATCTAGTTCAATTATGCTTAGGAACCTGACAAGAACAGTAGATACTCTTCAGTCCAATACACCGTACTTGCTGGGAACAGACGCCAGTGGAATTTGTCCTGTGTATGGCAATGGCAGCGCAATAGTGACTCTTCTTACCATAAAACAACTCTTGCTCGTAGGACCAAAAACTGCCTGTGACAACTCCATTTAGGATTGGTAAACAAAGGCGAGCTCGCCTTACAAGAAACACACTCTGCTTTTGAGAAAAGAGCACTCTTCTACTCTAATGTGTTCCCTATGGGGTCCAAACAGTGAGCTTGCTCAGAACAAAAAAACTGTGCTTCCTACAAACATGGCCATATCTAGTTCAAGTCTGATTAGGAACCTGACAAGAACAGTAGATCCTCTTCCGTCCAATGCACTGTACTTGCTGGGAAGAGACGCCAGTGCTATTTGTCCTGTGTATGGCAATGGCAGCGCAATAGTGACTCTTCTTACCAGAAAACAACTCTTGCTTGTAGCACCAGAAACTGCATGTGATTCAACTCCATTTAGGACTGGGAAACAAACGCTAGCTCGCCTTACAAGAAACACACTCTGCTTTTGAGAAAAGAGCACTCTACTACACTACTGTGTTTTCTATGAGGTCCGAACAGTGAGCTTGCTGAGAACAAAAAATCGAGCTTCCTACACACACCGCCACACCTAGTTCAATTCTGCTTAGTAACATGACAAGAACAATAGATCCTCTTCAGTCCAATATGCTGTACTTCCTGGGATCAGAAACGAGTGCTATTTGCACTGTGTATGGCAATGGGAGCGCAATAGAGACTTTCCTTACCAGAAAACAACTCTTGCTCGTAGGACCAGAAACTGCATGTGATTCAACTCAATTTAGGACTGGGAAACAAATGCTAGCTCGCCTTACATGAAACACACTCTGCTTTTGAGAAAAGAGCACTCTTCTACTCTACTGTCTTTCCTATGGGGTCCGAAGTGTGAGCTTGCTCAGAACAAAAGAACTATGCTTCCTACACACACGGGCCATATGTAGTTCAACTCTGCTTAGGAAACTGACAAGAACAGTAGCTCCTCTTCAGTCCAATACACTGTACTTGCGGGGAACAGACGCGAGTGCTATTTGCACTGTGTATGGCTATTGGAGCACAATAGTGACTCGTCTTACCAGAAAACAACTCTTGCTCGTAGGACAAAAAACTGCATGTAACTCAACTCCATTTATGACTGGGAACCATCGCTAGCTTGCCTTCCAAGAAACACACTCTGCTTTTGAGGAAAGAGCACTCAATACTCTACTGTGTTTCCTATGGGTTCCGAACAGTGAGCTTGATCAGAACAAAAAAACTGTGCTTCCTACACTCACGGCCATATCTAGTTCAAGTCTGCTTAGGAACCTGACAAGAACAGTAGATCCTCTTCCATCCAATACACTGTACTTGCTGGGAAAAGACGCCAGTGTTATTTGTCCTGTGTATGGCAATGGCAGCTCAATAGTGACTCTTCTTACCAGAAACAACTCTTGCTCCTAGGACCAGAAACTGCATTGGATTCAACTCCATTTAGGACTGGGAAACAAACACTAGCTCGCCGTACAAGAAACACACTCTGCTTTTGAGAAAAGAGCCCTCTTCTACTCTAAAGTGTTTCCTGTAGGGCCAGAACAGTGAGCTTGCTCAGAACAAAAGAACTGTGCTTCCAACACAAACAGCCATATCTAGTTCAATTCTGATTAGGAACCTGACAAGAACAGTAGATCCTCTTCAGTCCAATACACTGTACTTGCTGGGAACAGACAGCAGTGCTATTTGTCCTGTGTATGGCAATGGCAGCGCAATAGTGACTATTCTTACCATAAAAAACTCTTGCTCGTAGCACCAGAAACTGCATGTGATTCAACTCCATTTAGGACTGGGAAACAAACGCTAGCTCCCCTTACAAGAAACACACTCTGCCTTAGAGAAAAGAGCACTCTTCTACTCTACTGTGTTTCCTATAGGGCCAGAACAGTGAGCTTCCTCAGAACAAAAGAACTGTGCTTTCTACACACACGGGCCATATCTAGTTCAACTTTGCTTTGGAAACTGACAAGAACAGTAGCTCCTCTTCAGTCCAATACACTGTACTTGCTGGGAACAGACGCGAGTGCAATTTGTACTGTGTATATCAATGGGAGCGCAATAGTGACTTTCCTTACCAGAAAACAACTCTTGCTCGTAGGACCAGAAACTGTATGTGATTCAACGCCATTTAGGACTGGGAAACAATTGCTAGCTCGCCTTACAAGAAACACAATCTGCTTTAGAGAAAAGAGCACTCTTCTACTCTACTGTGTTTCCTATGGGGTTCCAACATTGAACTTGCTCAGAACAAAAAAACTGTGCTTCCTACACACACGGCCATATCTAGTTCAATTCTGCTTATAAACCTGACAAGAACAGTAGATCCTCTTCAGTCCAATACACTGTACTTCCTGGCAACAGACGCCAGTGCTATTTGTCCTGTGTATGGCAATGGCAGCACAATAGTGACTCTCCTTCCAGAAAACAACTCTTGCTCGTAGGACAAAAAACTGCATGTGATTCAACTCCATTTAGGACTGGAAAACAAACGCTAGATCGCCTTACAAGAAACACACTCTGCTTTAAAGAAAAGAGCACTCTTCTACTCTACTGTGTTTCCTGTAGGGACAGAACAGTGAGCTTGCTCAGAACAAAAGAACTGTGCTTCCTACACACGGGCCATATCTAGTTCAACTCTGCTTAGGAAACTGACAAGAGCAGTAGCTCCTCTTCAGTCCGATACACTGTACTTGCTGGGAACAGACGCGAGTGCTATATGCCCTGTGTATGACAATGGGAGCACAATAGTGACTCTTCTTACCAGAAAACAACTCTTGCTCCTAGGACCAGAAACTGCATGGGATTCAACTCCATTTAAGACTGGGAAACAAATGCTAGCTCGCCTTACAAGAAACACACTCTGCTTTTGAGAAGAGAGCACTCTTCTACTCTACTGTGTTTCCTATGGGGTCCAAACAGTGAGCTTGCTCAGAACAAAAGAACTGTGCTTCCTACACACACGGACCATATCTAGTTCAACTCTGCTTAGGAACCTGACAAGAACAGTAGCTCCTCTTCAGTCCAATACACTGTACTTGCTGGGAACAGACGCGAGTGCTGTTTGCACTGTGTATGGCAATTGGAGCACAATAGTGACTCGTCTTACCAGAAATCAACAATTGCTCGTAGGACAAAAAACTGCATGTGACTCAACTCCATTAGGCCTGGGAAACAAACGCTAGCTCGCCTTACAAGAAACACACTCTGCTTTTGAGAAAAGAGCACTCTTCTACTCAACTGTGTTTCCATTAAGACCAAAACAGTGAGCATGCTCAGAACAAAAGAACTGTGCTTCCTACACATACGGTCAAATCTAGTTCAATTCTGCTTAGGAAATTGACAAGAATAGTAGATCCTCTTCAGTGCAATACACTGTACTTGCTGGGAACAGATGCCAGTGCTATTTGTCCTGTGTATGGCAATGGCAGCGCAATAGTGACTATTCTTACAATAAAACAACTCTTGCTCGTAGGACCAGAAACTGCATGTGATTCAACTCCATTTAGGACTGGGACACAAACCCTAGCTCGCCTTACAAGAAACACACTCTGCTTTTGAGAAAAGAGCACTGTTCTACTCTACTGTGTTTCCTATAGGGCCAGAACAGTGAGCTGGCTGAGAACAAAAGAACTGTGCTTCCTACACAAAGGGACCATATCTAGTTCAACTATGCTTTGGAAACTGACAAGAACAGTAGCTCCTATTCAGTCCAATACCCTGTACTTGCTGGGAACAGACACGAGTGCTATTTGCACTGTGTATGGCAATTGGAGCGAAATAGTGACTCTTCTTACCAGAAAACAACTCTTGCTCGTAGGACCAAAAACTGCATGTGACTCAACTCCATTTAGGACTGGGAAACAAACGCAAGCTCGCCTTACAAGAAACACACTCTGCTTTAGAGAAAAGAGCACTCTTCTACTCTACTGTGTTTCCTATAGGGCCAGAACAGTGAGCTTGCTCAGAACAAAAGAACTGTGCTTCCTACACACGGCCATATCTAGTTCAACTCTGCTTAGGAACCTGACAAGAACAGTAGATCCTCTTCAGTCCAATACACTGTACATGCTGGGAACAGACGCCAGCGCTATTTGCCCTGTGTACGACAATGGGAGCACAATAGTGACTCTTCTTACCAGAAAACAACTCTTGCTCATAGGACCAGAAACTGCATGTGATTCAACTCCATTTAGGACTGGGAAACAAACGATAGCTAGTTTTACAAGAAACACACTCTGCTTTTGAGAAAAGACCACTCTTCTACTCTACAGTGTTTCCTATCGGGCCAGAACAGTGAGCCTGCTCAGAACAAAAGAACTGTGCTTCCTACACACACGGACCATATCTAGTTCAACTCTGCTTAGGAAACTGACAAGAACAGTAGCTCCTATTCAGTCCAATACACTGTACTTGCGGGGAACAGACGCGAGTGCTATTTGCACTGTGTATGGCAATTGGAGCGCAATAGTTACTCTTCTTACCAGAAAACAACTCTTGCTCGTAGGACCAAAAACTGCATTTGACGCAACTCCATTTACGACTGGGAAACAAACGCGAGCTCGCCTTACAAGAAACACACTCTGCTTTTGAGAAAAGAGCACTCTTCTACTCAACTGTGTTTCCTATAGGACCAAAACAGTGAGCTTGCTCAGAACAAAAGAACTGTGCTTCCTACACACACGGTCCATATCTAGTTCAACTCTGCTTAAAAAACTGATAAGAACAGTAGATCCTCTTCAGTCCAATACACTGTACTTGCTGGGAACAGATGCAAGTGCTATTTGCACTGTTTATGGCTATGAGAGTGCAATAGTGACTCTTCTTACCAGAAAAAAACTCTTGCTCGTAGGACCAAAAACTGCATGTGTCTCAACTCCCTTTAGGACTGGGAAAGAAATGCTAGCTCGCCTTACAAGAAAAACTCTGTGCTTTTAACAAAAGAGCATTCTTCTACTATACTGTGTTTCCTATAGGGCCAGATGAGTGAGCTTCCTCAGAACAAAAGAACTGTGCTTCCTGCACACAGGGGCCATATCTATTCAATTCTGCTTAGGAAACTGACAAAAACAGTAGATCCTCTTCAGCCCAATACACTGTACATGCTGGGAACAGACGCCAGTACTATTTGCCCTGTGTATGACAATGGGAGCACAATAGTGACTCTTCTTACCAGAAAACAACTCTTGTTCCTAGGACCAGAAACTGCATGTGACTCAACTCCATTTAGCACTGGGAAACAAATGCTAGCTCGCCTTACAAGAAATACACTCTGCTTTTGAGAAAAGAGCACTCTTCTACTCTACTGTGTTTCCTGTAGGGCCAGAACAGTGAGCTTGCTCAGAACAAAAGAACTGTGCTTCCTACACACACGGCCATATCTAGTTCAATTCTGTTTAGGAACCTGACAAGAACAGTAGATCCCCTTCAGTCCAATACACTGTACTTGCTGGGAACAGACGCCAGTGCTATTTGTCCTGTGTATGGCAATGGCAGCGCAATAGTGACAATTCTTACCATATAACAACTATTGCTCCTAGGACCAGAAACTGCATGTGATTCAACTCCATTTAGGATGGGGAAACAAATGCTAGCTCGCCTTACAAGAAACACACTCTGCTTTTGAGAAAAGAGCACTCTTCTACTCTATTGTGTTTCCTACGGGGTAAAACAGTGAGCTTGCTCAGAACAGAAAACTGTGCTTCCTACACACGGACCATATCTAGTTCAACTCTGCTTAGGAAACCGAAAAGAACAGTAGCTCCTCTTCAGTCCGATACACTGTAATTGCTGGGAACAGACGCGAGTGCTATTTGCACTGTGTATGGCATTGGGAGCGCAATAGTGACTTTCCTTACCAGAAAACAACTCTTGCTCGTAGGACCTTGAAACTGCATGTGATTCAACTCCATTTAGGACTGGGAAACAAACACTAGCTCGCCTTACAAGAAACACACCCTGCTTTTGAGAAAAGAGCACTCTTCTACTCTACTGTTTTTCCTATGTGGTCAAAACAGTGAGCTTGCTCAGAACAAAAGAACTGAGCTTCCTACACACACGGGCCATATCTCGTTCAACTCTGCTTAGGAAACTGACAACAACAGTAGCTACTCTTCAGTCCCATACACTGTACATGCTGGGAACAGACGCGAGTGCTATTTGCACTGTGTATGGCAATTGGAGCACAATAGTGACTCTTCTTACCAGAAAACAACTCTTGCTCGTAGGACCAGAAACTGCATGTGATTCAACTCCATTTAGGACTGGGACACAAACCCTAGCTCGCCTTACAAGAAACACACTCTGCTTTTGAGAAAAGAGCACTCTTCTACTCTACTGTGTTTCCTATAGGGCCAAAACAGTGAACTTGCTCAGAACAAAAGAACTGTGCTTCCTAAACACACGGTCATATCTAGTTCAATTCTGCTTAGGAAACTGACAAGAATAGTAGATCCTCTTCAGTCCAAAACACTGTACTTGCTGGGAACAGACGCGAGTGCTATATGCCCTGTGTATGACAATGGGAGCACAATAGTGACTCTTCTTACCAGAAAACAACACTTGCTCCTAGGACCAGAAACTGCATGGGATTCAACTCCATTTAAGACTGGGAAACAAACGCTAGCTCGCCTTACAAGAAACACACTCTGCTTTTGAGAAGAGAGCACTCTTCTACTCTACTGTGTTTCCTGTAGGGCCAGAACAGTGAGCTTGCTCAGAAAAAAAGAAGTGTGCTTCCTACACACGGGCCATATCTAGTTCAACTCTGCTTAGGAAACTGACAAGAGCAGTAGCTCCTCTTCAGTCCGATACACTGTACTTGCTGGGAACAGACGCGAGTGCTATATGCCCTGTGTATGACAATGGGAGCACAATAGTGACTCTTCTTACCAGAAAACAACTCTTGCTCCTAGGACCAGAAACTGCATGGGATTCAACTCCATTTAAGACTGGGAAACAAATGCTAGCTCGCCTTACAAGAAACACACTCTGCTTTTGAGAAGAGAGCACTCTTCTACTCTACTGTGTTTCCTATGGGGTCCAAACAGTGAGCTTGCTCAGAACAAAAGAACTGTGCTTCCTACACACACGGACCATATCTAGTTCAACTCTGCTTAGGAACCTGACAAGAACAGTAGCTCCTCTTCAGTCCAATACACTGTACTTGCTGGGAACAGACGCGAGTGCTGTTTGCACTGTGTATGGCAATTGGAGCACAATAGTGACTCGTCTTACCAGAAATCAACAATTGCTCGTAGGACAAAAAACTGCATGTGACTCAACTCCATTTAGGCCTGGGAAACAAACGCTAGCTCGCCTTACAAGAAACACACTCTGCTTTTGAGAAAAGAGCACTCTTCTACTCAACTGTGTTTCCATTAAGACCAAAACAGTGAGCATGCTCAGAACAAAAGAACTGTGCTTCCTACACATACGGTCATATCTAGTTCAATTCTGCTTAGGAAATTGACAAGAATTGTAGATCCTCTTCAGTGCAATACACTGTACTTGCTGGGAACAGATGCCAGTGCTATTTGTCCTGTGTATGGCAATGGCAGCGCAATAGTGACTATTCTTACAATAAAACAACTCTTGCTCGTAGGACCAGAAACTGCATGTGATTCAACTCCATTTAGGACTGGGACACAAACCCTAGCTCGCCTTACAAGAAACACACTCTGCTTTTGAGAAAAGAGCACTGTTCTACTCTACTGTGTTTCCTATAGGGCCAGAACAGTGAGCTTGCTGAGAACAAAAGAACTGTGCTTCCTACACAAAGGGACCATATCTAGTTCAACTATGCTTTGGAAACTGACAAGAACAGTAGCTCCTATTCAGTCCAATACCCTGTACTTGCTGGGAACAGACACGAGTGCTATTTGCACTGTGTATGGCAATTGGAGCGAAATAGTGACTCTTCTTACCAGAAAACAACTCTTGCTCGTAGGACCAAAAACTGCATGTGACTCAACTCCATTTAGGACTGGGAAACAAACGCAAGCTCGCCTTACAAGAAACACACTCTGCTTTAGAGAAAAGAGCACTCTTCTACTCTACTGTGTTTCCTATAGGGCCAGAACAGTGAGCTTGCTCAGAACAAAAGAACTGTGCTTCCTACACACGGCCATATCTAGTTCAACTCTGCTTAGGAACCTGACAAGAACAGTAGATCCTCTTCAGTCCAATACACTGTACATGCTGGGAACAGACGCCAGCGCTATTTGCCCTGTGTACGACAATGGGAGCACAATAGTGACTCTTCTTACCAGAAAACAACTCTTGCTCATAGGACCAGAAACTGCATGTGATTCAACTCCATTTAGGACTGGGAAACAAACGATAGCTAGTTTTACAAGAAACACACTCTGCTTTTGAGAAAAGACCACTCTTCTACTCTACAGTGTTTCCTATCGGGCCAGAACAGTGAGCCTGCTCAGAACAAAAGAACTGTGCTTCCTACACACACGGACCATATCTAGTTCAACTCTGCTTAGGAAACTGACAAGAACAGTAGCTCCTATTCAGTCCAATACACTGTACTTGCGGGGAACAGACGCGAGTGCTATTTGCACTGTGTATGGCAATTGGAGCGCAATAGTTACTCTTCTTACCAGAAAACAACTCTTGCTCGTAGGACCAAAAACTGCATTTGACGCAACTCCATTTACGACTGGGAAACAAACGCGAGCTCGCCTTACAAGAAACACACTCTGCTTTTGAGAAAAGAGCACTCTTCTACTCAACTGTGTTTCCTATAGGACCAAAACAGTGAGCTTGCTCAGAACAAAAGAACTGTGCTTCCTACACACACGGTCCATATCTAGTTCAACTCTGCTTAAAAAACTGATAAGAACAGTAGATCCTCTTCAGTCCAATACACTGTACTTGCTGGGAACAGATGCAAGTGCTATTTGCACTGTTTATGGCTATGAGAGTGCAATAGTGACTCTTCTTACCAGAAAAAAACTCTTGCTCGTAGGACCAAAAACTGCATGTGTCTCAACTCCCTTTAGGACTGGGAAAGAAATGCTAGCTCGCCTTACAAGAAAAACTCTGTGCTTTTAACAAAAGAGCATTCTTCTACTATACTGTGTTTCCTATAGGGCCAGATGAGTGAGCTTCCTCAGAACAAAAGAACTGTGCTTCCTGCACACAGGGGCCATATCTATTCAATTCTGCTTAGGAAACTGACAAAAACAGTAGATCCTCTTCAGCCCAATACACTGTACATGCTGGGAACAGACGCCAGTACTATTTGCCTTGTGTATGACAATGGGAGCACAATAGTGACTCTTCTTACCAGAAAACAACTCTTGTTCCTAGGACCAGAAACTGCATGTGATTCAACTCCATTTAGCACTGGGAAACAAATGCTAGCTCGCCTTACAAGAAATACACTCTGCTTTTGAGAAAAGAGCACTCTTCTACTCTACTGTGTTTCCTGTAGGGCCAGAACAGTGAGCTTGCTCAGAACAAAAGAACTGTGCTTCCTACACACACGGCCATATCTAGTTCAATTCTGTTTAGGAACCTGACAAGAACAGTAGATCCCCTTCAGTCCAATACACTGTACTTGCTGGGAACAGACGCCAGTGCTATTTGTCCTGTGTATGGCAATGGCAGCGCAATAGTGACAATTCTTACCATATAACAACTATTGCTCCTAGGACCAGAAACTGCATGTGATTCAACTCCGTTTAGGATGGGGAAACAAATGCTAGCTCGCCTTACAAGAAACACACTCTGCTTTTGAGAAAAGAGCACTCTTCTACTCTATTGTGTTTCCTACGGGGTAAAACAGTGAGCTTGCTCAGAACAGAAAACTGTGCTTCCTACACACGGACCATATCTAGTTCAACTCTGCTTAGGAAACCGAAAAGAACAGTAGCTCCTCTTCAGTCCGATACACTGTAATTGCTGGGAACAGACGCGAGTGCTATTTGCACTGTGTATGGCATTGGGAGCGCAATAGTGACTTTCCTTACCAGAAAACAACTCTTGCTCGTAGGACCTTGAAACTGCATGTGATTCAACTCCATTTAGGACTGGGAAACAAACACTAGCTCGCCTTACAAGAAACACACCCTGCTTTTGAGAAAAGAGCACTCTTCTACTCTACTGTTTTTCCTATGTGGTCAAAACAGTGAGCTTGCTCAGAACAAAAGAACTGAGCTTCCTACACACACGGGCCATATCTCGTTCAACTCTGCTTAGGAAACTGACAACAACAGTAGCTACTCTTCAGTCCCATACACTGTACATGCTGGGAACAGACGCGAGTGCTATTTGCACTGTGTATGGCAATTGGAGCACAATAGTGACTCTTCTTACCAGAAAACAACTCTTGCTCGTAGGACCAGAAACTGCATGTGATTCAACTCCATTTAGGACTGGGACACAAACCCTAGCTCGCCTTACAAGAAACACACTCTGCTTTTGAGAAAAGAGCACTCTTCTACTCTACTGTGTTTCCTATAGGGCCAAAACAGTGAACTTGCTCAGAACAAAAGAACTGTGCTTCCTAAACACACGGTCATATCTAGTTCAATTCTGCTTAGGAAACTGACAAGAATAGTAGATCCTCTTCAGTCCAAAACACTGTACTTGCTGGGAACAGACGCGAGTGCTATATGCCCTGTGTATGACAATGGGAGCACAATAGTGACTCTTCTTACCAGAAAACAACACTTGCTCCTAGGACCAGAAACTGCATGGGATTCAACTCCATTTAAGACTGGGAAACAAACGCTAGCTCGCCTTACAAGAAACACACTCTGCTTTTGAGAAGAGAGCACTCTTCTACTCTACTGTGTTTCCTGTAGGGCCAGAACAGTGAGCTTGCTCAGAAAAAAAGAAGTGTGCTTCCTACACACGGGCCATATCTAGTTCAACTCTGCTTAGGAAACTGACAAGAGCAGTAGCTCCTCTTCAGTCCGATACACTGTACTTGCTGGGAACAGACGCGAGTGCTATATGCCCTGTTTATGACAATGGGAGCACAATAGTGACTCTTCTTACCAGAAAACAACTCTTGCTCCTAGGACCAGAAACTGCATGGGATTCAACTCCATTTAAGACTGGGAAACAAATGCTAGCTCGCCTTACAAGAAACACACTCTGCTTTTGAGAAGAGAGCACTCTTCTACTCTACTGTGTTTCCTATGGGGTCCAAACAGTGAGCTTGCTCAGAACAAAAGAACTGTGCTTCCTACACACACGGACCATATCTAGTTCAACTCTGCTTAGGAACCTGACAAGAACAGTAGCTCCTCTTCAGTCCAATACACTGTACTTGCTGGGAACAGACGCGAGTGCTGTTTGCACTGTGTATGGCAATTGGAGCACAATAGTGACTCGTCTTACCAGAAATCAACAATTGCTTGTAGGACAAAAAACTGCATGTGACTCAACTCCATTTAGGCCTGGGAAACAAACGCTAGCTCGCCTTACAAGAAACACACTCTGCTTTTGAGAAAAGAGCACTCTTCTACTCAACTGTGTTTCCATTAAGACCAAAACAGTGAGCATGCTCAGAACAAAAGAACTGTGCTTCCTACACATACGGTCATATCTAGTTCAATTCTGCTTAGGAAATTGACAAGAATAGTAGATCCTCTTCAGTGCAATACACTGTACTTGCTGGGAACAGATGCCAGTGCTATTTGTCCTGTGTATGGCAATGGCAGCGCAATAGTGACTATTCTTACAATAAAACAACTCTTGCTCGTAGGACCAGAAACTGCATGTGATTCAACTCCATTTAGGACTGGGACACAAACCCTAGCTCGCCTTACAAGAAACACACTCTGCTTTTGAGAAAAGAGCACTGTTCTACTCTACTGTGTTTCCTATAGGGCCAGAACAGTGAGCTTGCTGAGAACAAAAGAACTGTGCTTCCTACACAAAGGGACCATATCTAGTTCAACTATGCTTTGGAAACTGACAAGAACAGTAGCTCCTATTCAGTCCAATACCCTGTACTTGCTGGGAACAGACGCGAGTGCTATTTGCACTGTGTATGGCAATTGGAGCGAAATAGTGACTCTTCTTACCAGAAAACAACTCTTGCTCGTAGGACCAAAAACTGCATGTGACTCAACTCCATTTAGGACTGGGAAACAAACGCAAGCTCGCCTTACAAGAAACACACTCTGCTTTAGAGAAAAGAGCACTCTTCTACTCTACTGTGTTTCCTATAGGGCCAGAACAGTGAGCTTGCTCAGAACAAAAGAACTGTGCTTCCTACACACGGCCATATCTGGTTCAACTCTGCTTAGTAACCTGACAAGAACAGTAGATCCTCTTCAGTCCAATACACTGTACATGCTGGGAACAGACGCCAGCGCTATTTGCCCTGTGTACGACAATGGGAGCACAATAGTGACTCTTCTTACCAGAAAACAACTCTTGCTCATAGGACCAGAAACTGCATGTGATTCAACTCCATTTAGGACTGGGATACAAACGATAGCTCGTTTTACAAGAAACACACTCTGCTTTTGAGAAAAGAGCACTCTTCTACTCTACTGTGTTTCTTATAGGGCCAGAACAGTGAGCTTGCTCAGAACAAAAGAACTGTGCTTCCTACACACGGGCCATATCTAGGTCAACTCTGCTTAGGAAACTGAGAAGAACAGTAGCTCCTATTCAGTCCAATACACTGTACTTGCTGGGAACAGATGCGTGTGCTATTTGCACTGTGTATTGCATTTGGAGCGCAATAGTGACTCTTCTTACCAGAAAACAACTCTTGCTCGTAAGACCAAAAACTGCATGTGACAACTCCATTTAGGACTGGGAAACAAACGCGAGCTCGCCTTACTAGAAACACACTCTGCTTTAGAGAAAAGAGCACTCTTCTACTCTACTGTGTAACCTATGGGGTCCGAACAGTGAGCTTGCTCAGAACAAAAAAACTGTGCTTCCTACACACACGGGCCATATCTAGTTCAAGTCTGATAAGGAACCTGACAAGAACAGTAGATCCTCTTTCGTCCAGTACACTGTACTTGCTGGGAAAAGACGCCAGTGCTATTTCTCCTGTGTATGGCAATGGCAGCGCAGTAGTGACTCTTCTTACCAGAAAACAGCTCTTGCTTGTAGGACTAAAAACTGCATGTGATTCAACTCCATTTAGGACTGGGAAACAAACGCTAGCTCGCCTTACAAGAAACACACTCTGCTTTTGAGAAAAGAGCACTCTTCTACTCTACTGTGTTTCCTATAGGGCCAGAACAGTGAGCTTGCTCAGAACAAAAGAACCGTGCTTCCTACACACACGGCCATATCTAGTTCAACTCTGCTTAGGAACCTGACAAGAACAGTAGATCCTCTTTAGTCCAATACACTGTACATGCTGGGAACAGACGCGTGTGCTATTTGCCCTGTGTATGACAATGGGAGCACAATAGTGACTCTTCTTACCATAAAACAACTCTTGCTCGTGGAACCAGAAACTGCATGTGATTCAACTCCATTTCGGACTGGGAAACAAACGCTAGCTCGCCTTACAAGAAACACACTCTGCTTTAGAGAAAAGAGCACTCTTCTACTCTACTGTGTTTCCTATAAGGCCAGAACAGTGAGCTTGCTCAGAACAAAAGAACTGTGCTTCCTACACTCGGCCCATATCTAGTTCAACTTTGCTTAGGAAACAGACAAGAACAGTAGCTCCTCTTCAGTCCGATACACTGTACTTCCTTGGAACAGACGGGACTGCTATTTGCACTGTGTATGGCTATTGGAGCACAAAAGTGACTCGTCTTACCAGAAAACAACTCTTGCTCGAAGGACAAAAAACTGCATGTGACTCAACTCCATTTAGGACTGTGAAACAAACGCTAGCTCACCTTCCAAGAAACACACTCTGCTTTTGAGAAAAGAGCACTCTTCTACTCTACTGTGTTTCCTATGGGTTCCGAACAGTGAGCTTGCTCAGAACAAAAAAACTGTGCTTCCTACACACACGGCCATATCTAGTTCAAGTCTGCTTAGGAACCTGACAAGAACAGTAGATCCTCTTCCATCCAATACACTGTACTTGCTGGGAAAAGACGCCAGTGCTATTTTCCTGTGTATGGCAATGGCAGCGCAATAGTGACTCTTCTTACCAGAAAACAACTCTTGCTTGCAGGACCAGAAACTGCATGTGATTCAACTCCATTTAGGACTGGGAAACAAACGCTAGCTCGCCCTACAAGAAACACACTCTGCTTTTGAGAAAAGAGCACTCTTCTACTCTACTGTGTTTCCTGTGGGGTCCAAACAGTGAGCTTGCTCAGAACAAAAGAACTGTGCTTCCTACACACGCGGGACATATCTCGTTCACCTCTGCTTAGGAAACTGAAAAGAACAGTAGCTGCTCTTCAGTCCGATACACTGTACTTGCTGGGAACAGACGTGAGTGCTATTTGCACTGTGTATGGCAATGGGAGCACAATAGTGACTTTCCTTACCAGAAAACAACTCTTGGTCGTAGGACCAGAAACTGCATGTGATTCAACTCCATTTAGGATTGGGAAACAAACGCTAGCTCGCCTTACAAGAAACACAATCTGCTTTTGAGAAAAGAGCACTCTTCTACTCTACTGTGTTTCCTATTGGGCCAGAACAGTGAGCTTGCTCAGAACAAAAGAACTGTGCTTCCTACACACAGGGCCATATCTAGTTCAACTCTGCTGAGGAAACTGACAAGAACAGTAGCTCCTAATCAGTCCAATACACTGTACTTGAAGGGAACAGACGCGAGTACTATTTGCACTGTGTATGGCATTTGGAGCGCAATAGTGACTCTTCTTACCAGAAAACAACTCTTGCTCTTAGGACCAAAAACTGCATGTGACTCAACTCCATTTAGGACTGGGAAACAAACGTGAGCTCACCTTACAAGAAAAACACTCTGCTTTAGAGAAAAGAGCACTCTTCTACTCTACTGTGTTTCCTATGGGGTCCATAGAGTGAGCTTGCTCAGAACAAAATAACTGTGCTTCCTACACACACGGGCCATATCTCGTTCAACTCTTCTTAGGAAACTGACAAGAACAGTAGCTCCTATTCAGTCCAATACACGGTACTTGCTGGGAACAGATGCGAGTGCTATTTGCACTGTGTATGGCAATTGGAACGCAATAGTGACTCCTCTTACCAGAAAACATCTCTTGATCGTAGGACAAAAAACTGCATGTGACTCAACTCCATTTAGTTCTGGGAAACAAACACTAGCTCGCCTTCCAAGAAACACACTCTGCTTTTGAGAAAAGAGCACTCTTCTACTCTACTGTGTTTCCTATGAGGTCCGAACAGTGAGCTTGCTCAGAACAAAAAAACCGTGCTTCCCACACACACCACCATACCTAGGTCATTTCTGCTTAGGAACCTGACAAGAACAGTAGATCCTCTTCAGTCCAATACACTGTACTGCTGGGAACAGACAACAGTGCTATTTGTCCTGTGTATGGCAATGGCAGCGAAATAGTGACTCTTCTTACCAGAAAACAACTCTTGCTCGTAGGACGAGAAAAAGCATGGGATTCAACTCCATTTAGGACTGGGAAACAAACGCTAGCTCGCCTTACAAGAAACACACTCTGCTTTTGAGAAAAGAGCACTCTTCTACTCTACTGTGTTTCCTATGGGGTCTAAACAGTGAGCTTGCTCAGAACAAAACAACTGTGCTTCCTACACACACAGACCATATCTAGTTCAACTCTGCTTAGGAACCTGACAAGAACAGTAGATCCTCTTCAGTCCAATACACTGTAATTGCTCGGAACAGACGCGAGTGCTATTTGCACTGTGTATGGCAATTGGAGCACAATAGTGACTCGTCTTACCAGAAAACAACTCTTGCTCGTAGGACAAAAAACTGCATGTGACTCAACTCCATTTAAGACTGGGAAACAAATGCTAGCTTGCCTTCCAAAAACACACTCTGCTTTTGAGAAAAGAACACTCTTCTACTCTACTGTGTTTCTTATCTGTTCCGAACAGTGAGCTTGCTCAGAACAAAAAAACTGTGCTTCCTACACACACGGCCATATCTAGTTCAAGTCTGCTTAGGAAACTGACAAGAACAGTAGCTCCTATTCAGTCTGATACACTGTACGTGCTGGGAACAGACGCGAGTGCTATTTGCACTGTATATGGCATTTGGAGCGCAACAGTGACTCTTCTTACCAGAAAACAACTCTTGCTCGTAGGACAAAAAACTGCATGTGACTCAACTCCATTTAGGACTGGGAAACAAACGCGAGCTCGCCTTACAAGAAACACACTCTGCTTTTAAGAAAAGTGCACTCTTCTACTCTACTGTGTTTCCTATAGGGCCGGAACAGTGAGCTTGCTCAGAACATAAGAACTGTGCTTCCTACACACACGGGCCATATCGAGTTCAACTCTGCTTAGGAAACTGACAAGAACAGTAGCTCCTCTTCAGTCTGATACACTGTACTTGCTGGGAACAGACGCATGTGCTATTTGCACTGTGTATGGCAATGGGAGCGCAATAGTGACTTTCCTTACCAGAAAACAACTCTTGCTCATAGGACCAGAAACTGCATGTGATTCCACTCCATTTAGGACTGGGAAACAAATGCTAGCTTGCCTTACAAGAAACACACTCTGCTTTAGAGAAAAGAGCACTCTTCTACTCTACTGTGTTTCCTATGAGGTCCGAACAGTGAGCTTGCTCAGAACAAAAGAACTGTGCTTCCTACACACACGGGCCATATCTAGTTCAACTCTGCTTAAGAAACTGACAAGAGCAGTAGCTCCTCTTCAGTCCAATACACTGTACTTGCTCGGAACAGACGCGAGGGCTATTTGCACTGTGTATGGCAATTGGAGCACAATAGTGACTCGTCTTACCAGAAAACAACTCTTGCTCGTAAGACAAAAAACTGCATGTGACTCAACTCCATTTAGGACTGGGAAACAAACACTAGCTCGCCTTCCAAGAAACACACTCTGCTTTTGAGAAAAGAGCACTCTTCTACTCTACTGTGTTTCCTATGTGTTATGAACAGTGAGCTTGCTCAGAATAAAAAAAACTGTGCTTCCTACAAACACGGCCACATCTAGTTCAAGTCTGCTAAGGAACCTGACAAGAACAGTAGATCCTCTTCAGTCCGATACACTGTACTTGCTGGGAACAGACGGGAGGGCTATTTGCACTGTGTATGGCAATGGGAGCGCAATAGTGACTTTCCTTACCAGAAAACAACTCTTGCTCGTAGGACCAGAAACTGCATGTGATTCAACTCCATTTAGGACTGGGAAACAAATGCTAGCTCGCCTTACATGAAACACACTCTGCTTTTGAGAAAAGAGCACTCTTGTACTCTACTGTGTTTCCTATGGGGTCCAAACAGTGAGCTTGCTCAGAAAAAAAGAACTGTGCTTCCTACATACACGGGCCATATCTAGTTCAACTCTGCTTAGGAAACTGACAAGAACAGTAGCTCCTCTTCAGTCCAATACACTGTACTTGCTCGGAACAAACGCGAGTGCTATTTGCACTGTGTATGGCTTTTGGAGCACAATAGTGAATCGTCTTACCAGAAAACAACTCTTGCTCGTAGGACAAAAAACTGCATGTGACTCAACTCCATTTAGGACTGGGAAACAAACACTAGCTCTCCATGCAAGAAACACACTCTTCTTTTGAGAAAAGAGCACTCTTCTACTCTACTGTGTTTCCTGTATGGCCAGAACAGTGAGCTTGCTCAGAACAAAAGAACTGTGCTTCCTACACACACGGCCAAATCTAGTTCGACTCTGCTTAGGAACCTGACAAGAACAGTAGATCCTCTTCAGTCCAATACACTGTACATGCTGGGAACAGATGCGTGTGCTATTTGCCCTGTGTATGACAATGGGAGCACAATAGTGACTCTTCTTACCAGAAAACAACTCTTGCTCGTAGGACCAGAAACTGCATGTGATTCAACTCCACTTAGGACTGGGAAACAAACACTAACTCGCCTTACAAGAAACACACTCTGATTTAGAGAAAAAAGCACTCTTCTACTCTATTGTGTTTCCTAAGAGGTCCGAACAGTGAACTTGCTCAGAACAATGAACTGTGCTTCCTACACACACAGCCATATCTAGTTCAATTCTGCTTAGGAACCTGACAAGAACAGTAGATCCTCTTCAGTCCAATACACTGTACTTGCTGGGAACAGACTCCAGTGCTATTTGTCCTGTGTATGGCAATGGCAGCGCAATATTTACTATTCTTACCATAAAACAACTCTTGACAATAGGACCAGAAACTGCATGGGATTCAATTCCATTTAGGACTGGGAAACAAACGCTAGCTCGCCTTACAAGAAACACACTCTGCTTTTGAGAAAAGAGCACTCTTCTACTCTACTAATTTTCCTATGGGGTCCAAACATTTAGCTTGCTCAGAACAAAAGAACTGTGCTTCCTACACACACGGATCATATCTAGTTCAGCTCTGCTGAGGAAACTGACAAGAACAGTAGCTCCTCTTCAGTCCAATACACTGTACTTGCTGGGAACAGACGCTAGTGCTATTTGTCCTGTGTAGGGCAATGGCAGCGCAATATTGACTCTTCTTACCAGAAAACAACTCTTGCTCGTAGGACCAAAAACTGCATGTGATTCAACTCCATTTAGGACTGGGAAACAAACGCTAGCTCGCCTTACAAGAAACACACTCTGCTTTTGAAAAAGAGCACTCTTCTACTCTACTGAGTTTCCTATGGGGTCCAAACATTGAGCTTGCTCAGAACAAAAGAACTGTGCTTCCTACACACACCGACCATCTCTAGTTCAACTCTGCTTAGGAAACTGACAAGAACAGTAGCTCCTCTTCAGTCCGATGCACTGTATTTGCTGGGAACAGACGTGAGTGCTATTTGCACTGTGTATGGCAATGGGAACTTAATAGTGACTCTTCTTACCAGAAAACAACTCTTGCTCCTAAGACCAGAAACTGCATGGGATTCAACTCCATTTAGGACTGGGAAACAAACGCTAGCTCGCCTTACAATAAACACACTCTGCTTTTGTGAAAAGAGCAAAATTCAACTCTACTGTGTTTCCTATGGGGTCCGAACAGTGAGCTTGCTCAGAACAAATGAACTGTGCTTCCTACACACACGGCCATATCTAGTTCAATTATGCTTAGGAACCTGACAAGAACAGTAGATACTCTTCAGTCCAATACACCGTACTTGCTGGGAACAGACGCCAGTGGAATTTGTCCTGTGTATGGCAATGGCAGCGCAATAGTGACTCTTCTTACCATAAAACAACTCTTGCTCGTAGGACCAAAAACTGCCTGTGACAACTCCATTTAGGATTGGTAAACAAAGGCGAGCTCGCCTTACAAGAAACACACTCTGCTTTTGAGAAAAGAGCACTCTTCTACTCTAATGTGTTCCCTATGGGGTCCAAACAGTGAGCTTGCTCAGAACAAAAAAACTGTGCTTCCTACAAACATGGCCATATCTAGTTCAAGTCTGATTAGGAACCTGACAAGAACAGTAGATCCTCTTCCGTCCAATGCACTGTACTTGCTGGGAAGAGACGCCAGTGCTATTTGTCCTGTGTATGGCAATGGCAGCGCAATAGTGACTCTTCTTACCAGAAAACAACTCTTGCTTGTAGCACCAGAAACTGCATGTGATTCAACTCCATTTAGGACTGGGAAACAAACGCTAGCTCGCCTTACAAGAAACACACTCTGCTTTTGAGAAAAGAGCACTCTACTACACTACTGTGTTTTCTATGAGGTCCGAACAGTGAGCTTGCTGAGAACAAAAAATCGAGCTTCCTACACACACCGCCACACCTAGTTCAATTCTGCTTAGTAACATGACAAGAACAATAGATCCTCTTCAGTCCAATATGCTGTACTTCCTGGGATCAGAAACGAGTGCTATTTGCACTGTGTATGGCAATGGGAGCGCAATAGAGACTTTCCTTACCAGAAAACAACTCTTGCTCGTAGGACCAGAAACTGCATGTGATTCAACTCAATTTAGGACTGGGAAACAAATGCTAGCTCGCCTTACATGAAACACACTCTGCTTTTGAGAAAAGAGCACTCTTCTACTCTACTGTCTTTCCTATGGGGTCCGAAGTGTGAGCTTGCTCAGAACAAAAGAACTATGCTTCCTACACACACGGGCCATATGTAGTTCAACTCTGCTTAGGAAACTGACAAGAACAGTAGCTCCTCTTCAGTCCAATACACTGTACTTGCGGGGAACAGACGCGAGTGCTATTTGCACTGTGTATGGCTATTGGAGCACAATAGTGACTCGTCTTACCAGAAAACAACTCTTGCTCGTAGGACAAAAAACTGCATGTAACTCAACTCCATTTATGACTGGGAACCATCGCTAGCTTGCCTTCCAAGAAACACACTCTGCTTTTGAGGAAAGAGCACTCAATACTCTACTGTGTTTCCTATGGGTTCCGAACAGTGAGCTTGATCAGAACAAAAAAACTGTGCTTCCTACACTCACGGCCATATCTAGTTCAAGTCTGCTTAGGAACCTGACAAGAACAGTAGATCCTCTTCCATCCAATACACTGTACTTGCTGGGAAAAGACGCCAGTGTTATTTGTCCTGTGTATGGCAATGGCAGCTCAATAGTGACTCTTCTTACCAGAAACAACTCTTGCTCCTAGGACCAGAAACTGCATTGGATTCAACTCCATTTAGGACTGGGAAACAAACACTAGCTCGCCGTACAAGAAACACACTCTGCTTTTGAGAAAAGAGCCCTCTTCTACTCTAAAGTGTTTCCTGTAGGGCCAGAACAGTGAGCTTGCTCAGAACAAAAGAACTGTGCTTCCAACACAAACAGCCATATCTAGTTCAATTCTGATTAGGAACCTGACAAGAACAGTAGATCCTCTTCAGTCCAATACACTGTACTTGCTGGGAACAGACAGCAGTGCTATTTGTCCTGTGTATGGCAATGGCAGCGCAATAGTGACTATTCTTACCATAAAAAACTCTTGCTCGTAGCACCAGAAACTGCATGTGATTCAACTCCATTTAGGACTGGGAAACAAACGCTAGCTCCCCTTACAAGAAACACACTCTGCCTTAGAGAAAAGAGCACTCTTCTACTCTACTGTGTTTCCTATAGGGCCAGAACAGTGAGCTTCCTCAGAACAAAAGAACTGTGCTTTCTACACACACGGGCCATATCTAGTTCAACTTTGCTTTGGAAACTGACAAGAACAGTAGCTCCTCTTCAGTCCAATACACTGTACTTGCTGGGAACAGACGCGAGTGCAATTTGTACTGTGTATATCAATGGGAGCGCAATAGTGACTTTCCTTACCAGAAAACAACTCTTGCTCGTAGGACCAGAAACTGTATGTGATTCAACGCCATTTAGGACTGGGAAACAATTGCTAGCTCGCCTTACAAGAAACACAATCTGCTTTAGAGAAAAGAGCACTCTTCTACTCTACTGTGTTTCCTATGGGGTTCCAACATTGAACTTGCTCAGAACAAAAAAACTGTGCTTCCTACACACACGGCCATATCTAGTTCAATTCTGCTTATAAACCTGACAAGAACAGTAGATCCTCTTCAGTCCAATACACTGTACTTCCTGGCAACAGACGCCAGTGCTATTTGTCCTGTGTATGGCAATGGCAGCACAATAGTGACTCTCCTTCCAGAAAACAACTCTTGCTCGTAGGACAAAAAACTGCATGTGATTCAACTCCATTTAGGACTGGAAAACAAACGCTAGATCGCCTTACAAGAAACACACTCTGCTTTAAAGAAAAGAGCACTCTTCTACTCTACTGTGTTTCCTGTAGGGACAGAACAGTGAGCTTGCTCAGAACAAAAGAACTGTGCTTCCTACACACGGGCCATATCTAGTTCAACTCTGCTTAGGAAACTGACAAGAGCAGTAGCTCCTCTTCAGTCCGATACACTGTACTTGCTGGGAACAGACGCGAGTGCTATATGCCCTGTGTATGACAATGGGAGCACAATAGTGACTCTTCTTACCAGAAAACAACTCTTGCTCCTAGGACCAGAAACTGCATGGGATTCAACTCCATTTAAGACTGGGAAACAAATGCTAGCTCGCCTTACAAGAAACACACTCTGCTTTTGAGAAGAGAGCACTCTTCTACTCTACTGTGTTTCCTATGGGGTCCAAACAGTGAGCTTGCTCAGAACAAAAGAACTGTGCTTCCTACACACACGGACCATATCTAGTTCAACTCTGCTTAGGAACCTGACAAGAACAGTAGCTCCTCTTCAGTCCAATACACTGTACTTGCTGGGAACAGACGCGAGTGCTGTTTGCACTGTGTATGGCAATTGGAGCACAATAGTGACTCGTCTTACCAGAAATCAACAATTGCTCGTAGGACAAAAAACTGCATGTGACTCAACTCCATTAGGCCTGGGAAACAAACGCTAGCTCGCCTTACAAGAAACACACTCTGCTTTTGAGAAAAGAGCACTCTTCTACTCAACTGTGTTTCCATTAAGACCAAAACAGTGAGCATGCTCAGAACAAAAGAACTGTGCTTCCTACACATACGGTCAAATCTAGTTCAATTCTGCTTAGGAAATTGACAAGAATAGTAGATCCTCTTCAGTGCAATACACTGTACTTGCTGGGAACAGATGCCAGTGCTATTTGTCCTGTGTATGGCAATGGCAGCGCAATAGTGACTATTCTTACAATAAAACAACTCTTGCTCGTAGGACCAGAAACTGCATGTGATTCAACTCCATTTAGGACTGGGACACAAACCCTAGCTCGCCTTACAAGAAACACACTCTGCTTTTGAGAAAAGAGCACTGTTCTACTCTACTGTGTTTCCTATAGGGCCAGAACAGTGAGCTGGCTGAGAACAAAAGAACTGTGCTTCCTACACAAAGGGACCATATCTAGTTCAACTATGCTTTGGAAACTGACAAGAACAGTAGCTCCTATTCAGTCCAATACCCTGTACTTGCTGGGAACAGACACGAGTGCTATTTGCACTGTGTATGGCAATTGGAGCGAAATAGTGACTCTTCTTACCAGAAAACAACTCTTGCTCGTAGGACCAAAAACTGCATGTGACTCAACTCCATTTAGGACTGGGAAACAAACGCAAGCTCGCCTTACAAGAAACACACTCTGCTTTAGAGAAAAGAGCACTCTTCTACTCTACTGTGTTTCCTATAGGGCCAGAACAGTGAGCTTGCTCAGAACAAAAGAACTGTGCTTCCTACACACGGCCATATCTAGTTCAACTCTGCTTAGGAACCTGACAAGAACAGTAGATCCTCTTCAGTCCAATACACTGTACATGCTGGGAACAGACGCCAGCGCTATTTGCCCTGTGTACGACAATGGGAGCACAATAGTGACTCTTCTTACCAGAAAACAACTCTTGCTCATAGGACCAGAAACTGCATGTGATTCAACTCCATTTAGGACTGGGAAACAAACGATAGCTAGTTTTACAAGAAACACACTCTGCTTTTGAGAAAAGACCACTCTTCTACTCTACAGTGTTTCCTATCGGGCCAGAACAGTGAGCCTGCTCAGAACAAAAGAACTGTGCTTCCTACACACACGGACCATATCTAGTTCAACTCTGCTTAGGAAACTGACAAGAACAGTAGCTCCTATTCAGTCCAATACACTGTACTTGCGGGGAACAGACGCGAGTGCTATTTGCACTGTGTATGGCAATTGGAGCGCAATAGTTACTCTTCTTACCAGAAAACAACTCTTGCTCGTAGGACCAAAAACTGCATTTGACGCAACTCCATTTACGACTGGGAAACAAACGCGAGCTTGCCTTACAAGAAACACACTCTGCTTTTGAGAAAAGAGCACTCTTCTACTCAACTGTGTTTCCTATAGGACCAAAACAGTGAGCTTGCTCAGAACAAAAGAACTGTGCTTCCTACACACACGGTCCATATCTAGTTCAACTCTGCTTAAAAAACTGATAAGAACAGTAGATCCTCTTCAGTCCAATACACTGTACTTGCTGGGAACAGATGCAAGTGCTATTTGCACTGTTTATGGCTATGAGAGTGCAATAGTGACTCTTCTTACCAGAAAAAAACTCTTGCTCGTAGGACCAAAAACTGCATGTGTCTCAACTCCCTTTAGGACTGGGAAAGAAATGCTAGCTCGCCTTACAAGAAAAACTCTGTGCTTTTAACAAAAGAGCATTCTTCTACTATACTGTGTTTCCTATAGGGCCAGATGAGTGAGCTTCCTCAGAACAAAAGAACTGTGCTTCCTGCACACAGGGGCCATATCTATTCAATTCTGCTTAGGAAACTGACAAAAACAGTAGATCCTCTTCAGCCCAATACACTGTACATGCTGGGAACAGACGCCAGTACTATTTGCCCTGTGTATGACAATGGGAGCACAATAGTGACTCTTCTTACCAGAAAACAACTCTTGTTCCTAGGACCAGAAACTGCATGTGACTCAACTCCATTTAGCACTGGGAAACAAATGCTAGCTCGCCTTACAAGAAATACACTCTGCTTTTGAGAAAAGAGCACTCTTCTACTCTACTGTGTTTCCTGTAGGGCCAGAACAGTGAGCTTGCTCAGAACAAAAGAACTGTGCTTCCTACACACACGGCCATATCTAGTTCAATTCTGTTTAGGAACCTGACAAGAACAGTAGATCCCCTTCAGTCCAATACACTGTACTTGCTGGGAACAGACGCCAGTGCTATTTGTCCTGTGTATGGCAATGGCAGCGCAATAGTGACAATTCTTACCATATAACAACTATTGCTCCTAGGACCAGAAACTGCATGTGATTCAACTCCGTTTAGGATGGGGAAACAAATGCTAGCTCGCCTTACAAGAAACACACTCTGCTTTTGAGAAAAGAGCACTCTTCTACTCTATTGTGTTTCCTACGGGGTAAAACAGTGAGCTTGCTCAGAACAGAAAACTGTGCTTCCTACACACGGACCATATCTAGTTCAACTCTGCTTAGGAAACCGAAAAGAACAGTAGCTCCTCTTCAGTCCGATACACTGTAATTGCTGGGAACAGACGCGAGTGCTATTTGCACTGTGTATGGCATTGGGAGCGCAATAGTGACTTTCCTTACCAGAAAACAACTCTTGCTCGTAGGACCTTGAAACTGCATGTGATTCAACTCCATTTAGGACTGGGAAACAAACACTAGCTCGCCTTACAAGAAACACACCCTGCTTTTGAGAAAAGAGCACTCTTCTACTCTACTGTTTTTCCTATGTGGTCAAAACAGTGAGCTTGCTCAGAACAAAAGAACTGAGCTTCCTACACACACGGGCCATATCTCGTTCAACTCTGCTTAGGAAACTGACAACAACAGTAGCTACTCTTCAGTCCCATACACTGTACATGCTGGGAACAGACGCGAGTGCTATTTGCACTGTGTATGGCAATTGGAGCACAATAGTGACTCTTCTTACCAGAAAACAACTCTTGCTCGTAGGACCAGAAACTGCATGTGATTCAACTCCATTTAGGACTGGGACACAAACCCTAGCTCGCCTTACAAGAAACACACTCTGCTTTTGAGAAAAGAGCACTCTTCTACTCTACTGTGTTTCCTATAGGGCCAAAACAGTGAACTTGCTCAGAACAAAAGAACTGTGCTTCCTAAACACACGGTCATATCTAGTTCAATTCTGCTTAGGAAACTGACAAGAATAGTAGATCCTCTTCAGTCCAAAACACTGTACTTGCTGGGAACAGACGCGAGTGCTATATGCCCTGTGTATGACAATGGGAGCACAATAGTGACTCTTCTTACCAGAAAACAACACTTGCTCCTAGGACCAGAAACTGCATGGGATTCAACTCCATTTAAGACTGGGAAACAAACGCTAGCTCGCCTTACAAGAAACACACTCTGCTTTTGAGAAGAGAGCACTCTTCTACTCTACTGTGTTTCCTGTAGGGCCAGAACAGTGAGCTTGCTCAGAAAAAAAGAAGTGTGCTTCCTACACACGGGCCATATCTAGTTCAACTCTGCTTAGGAAACTGACAAGAGCAGTAGCTCCTCTTCAGTCCGATACACTGTACTTGCTGGGAACAGACGCGAGTGCTATATGCCCTGTGTATGACAATGGGAGCACAATAGTGACTCTTCTTACCAGAAAACAACTCTTGCTCCTAGGACCAGAAACTGCATGGGATTCAACTCCATTTAAGACTGGGAAACAAATGCTAGCTCGCCTTACAAGAAACACACTCTGCTTTTGAGAAGAGAGCACTCTTCTACTCTACTGTGTTTCCTATGGGGTCCAAACAGTGAGCTTGCTCAGAACAAAAGAACTGTGCTTCCTACACACACGGACCATATCTAGTTCAACTCTGCTTAGGAACCTGACAAGAACAGTAGCTCCTCTTCAGTCCAATACACTGTACTTGCTGGGAACAGACGCGAGTGCTGTTTGCACTGTGTATGGCAATTGGAGCACAATAGTGACTCGTCTTACCAGAAATCAACAATTGCTCGTAGGACAAAAAACTGCATGTGACTCAACTCCATTTAGGCCTGGGAAACAAACGCTAGCTCGCCTTACAAGAAACACACTCTGCTTTTGAGAAAAGAGCACTCTTCTACTCAACTGTGTTTCCATTAAGACCAAAACAGTGAGCATGCTCAGAACAAAAGAACTGTGCTTCCTACACATACGGTCATATCTAGTTCAATTCTGCTTAGGAAATTGACAAGAATTGTAGATCCTCTTCAGTGCAATACACTGTACTTGCTGGGAACAGATGCCAGTGCTATTTGTCCTGTGTATGGCAATGGCAGCGCAATAGTGACTATTCTTACAATAAAACAACTCTTGCTCGTAGGACCAGAAACTGCATGTGATTCAACTCCATTTAGGACTGGGACACAAACCCTAGCTCGCCTTACAAGAAACACACTCTGCTTTTGAGAAAAGAGCACTGTTCTACTCTACTGTGTTTCCTATAGGGCCAGAACAGTGAGCTTGCTGAGAACAAAAGAACTGTGCTTCCTACACAAAGGGACCATATCTAGTTCAACTATGCTTTGGAAACTGACAAGAACAGTAGCTCCTATTCAGTCCAATACCCTGTACTTGCTGGGAACAGACACGAGTGCTATTTGCACTGTGTATGGCAATTGGAGCGAAATAGTGACTCTTCTTACCAGAAAACAACTCTTGCTCGTAGGACCAAAAACTGCATGTGACTCAACTCCATTTAGGACTGGGAAACAAACGCAAGCTCGCCTTACAAGAAACACACTCTGCTTTAGAGAAAAGAGCACTCTTCTACTCTACTGTGTTTCCTATAGGGCCAGAACAGTGAGCTTGCTCAGAACAAAAGAACTGTGCTTCCTACACACGGCCATATCTAGTTCAACTCTGCTTAGGAACCTGACAAGAACAGTAGATCCTCTTCAGTCCAATACACTGTACATGCTGGGAACAGACGCCAGCGCTATTTGCCCTGTGTACGACAATGGGAGCACAATAGTGACTCTTCTTACCAGAAAACAACTCTTGCTCATAGGACCAGAAACTGCATGTGATTCAACTCCATTTAGGACTGGGAAACAAACGATAGCTAGTTTTACAAGAAACACACTCTGCTTTTGAGAAAAGACCACTCTTCTACTCTACAGTGTTTCCTATCGGGCCAGAACAGTGAGCCTGCTCAGAACAAAAGAACTGTGCTTCCTACACACACGGACCATATCTAGTTCAACTCTGCTTAGGAAACTGACAAGAACAGTAGCTCCTATTCAGTCCAATACACTGTACTTGCGGGGAACAGACGCGAGTGCTATTTGCACTGTGTATGGCAATTGGAGCGCAATAGTTACTCTTCTTACCAGAAAACAACTCTTGCTCGTAGGACCAAAAACTGCATTTGACGCAACTCCATTTACGACTGGGAAACAAACGCGAGCTCGCCTTACAAGAAACACACTCTGCTTTTGAGAAAAGAGCACTCTTCTACTCAACTGTGTTTCCTATAGGACCAAAACAGTGAGCTTGCTCAGAACAAAAGAACTGTGCTTCCTACACACACGGTCCATATCTAGTTCAACTCTGCTTAAAAAACTGATAAGAACAGTAGATCCTCTTCAGTCCAATACACTGTACTTGCTGGGAACAGATGGAAGTGCTATTTGCACTGTTTATGGCTATGAGAGTGCAATAGTGACTCTTCTTACCAGAAAAAAACTCTTGCTCGTAGGACCAAAAACTGCATGTGTCTCAACTCCCTTTAGGACTGGGAAAGAAATGCTAGCTCGCCTTACAAGAAAAACTCTGTGCTTTTAACAAAAGAGCATTCTTCTACTATACTGTGTTTCCTATAGGGCCAGATGAGTGAGCTTCCTCAGAACAAAAGAACTGTGCTTCCTGCACACAGGGGCCATATCTATTCAATTCTGCTTAGGAAACTGACAAAAACAGTAGATCCTCTTCAGCCCAATACACTGTACATGCTGGGAACAGACGCCAGTACTATTTGCCCTGTGTATGACAATGGGAGCACAATAGTGACTCTTCTTACCAGAAAACAACTCTTGTTCCTAGGACCAGAAACTGCATGTGATTCAACTCCATTTAGCACTGGGAAACAAATGCTAGCTCGCCTTACAAGAAATACACTCTGCTTTTGAGAAAAGAGCACTCTTCTACTCTACTGTGTTTCCTGTAGGGCCAGAACAGTGAGCTTGCTCAGAACAAAAGAACTGTGCTTCCTACACACACGGCCATATCTAGTTCAATTCTGTTTAGGAACCTGACAAGAACAGTAGATCCCCTTCAGTCCAATACACTGTACTTGCTGGGAACAGACGCCAGTGCTATTTGTCCTGTGTATGGCAATGGCAGCGCAATAGTGACAATTCTTACCATATAACAACTATTGCTCCTAGGACCAGAAACTGCATGTGATTCAACTCCGTTTAGGATGGGGAAACAAATGCTAGCTCGCCTTACAAGAAACACACTCTGCTTTTGAGAAAAGAGCACTCTTCTACTCTATTGTGTTTCCTACGGGGTAAAACAGTGAGCTTGCTCAGAACAGAAAACTGTGCTTCCTACACACGGACCATATCTAGTTCAACTCTGCTTAGGAAACCGAAAAGAACAGTAGCTCCTCTTCAGTCCGATACACTGTAATTGCTGGGAACAGACGCGAGTGCTATTTGCACTGTGTATGGCATTGGGAGCGCAATAGTGACTTTCCTTACCAGAAAACAACTCTTGCTCGTAGGACCTTGAAACTGCATGTGATTCAACTCCATTTAGGACTGGGAAACAAACACTAGCTCGCCTTACAAGAAACACACCCTGCTTTTGAGAAAAGAGCACTCTTCTACTCTACTGTTTTTCCTATGTGGTCAAAACAGTGAGCTTGCTCAGAACAAAAGAACTGAGCTTCCTACACACACGGGCCATATCTCGTTCAACTCTGCTTAGGAAACTGACAACAACAGTAGCTACTCTTCAGTCCCATACACTGTACATGCTGGGAACAGACGCGAGTGCTATTTGCACTGTGTATGGCAATTGGAGCACAATAGTGACTCTTCTTACCAGAAAACAACTCTTGCTCGTAGGACCAGAAACTGCATGTGATTCAACTCCATTTAGGACTGGGACACAAACCCTAGCTCGCCTTACAAGAAACACACTCTGCTTTTGAGAAAAGAGCACTCTTCTACTCTACTGTGTTTCCTATAGGGCCAAAACAGTGAACTTGCTCAGAACAAAAGAACTGTGCTTCCTAAACACACGGTCATATCTAGTTCAATTCTGCTTAGGAAACTGACAAGAATAGTAGATCCTCTTCAGTCCAAAACACTGTACTTGCTGGGAACAGACGCGAGTGCTATATGCCCTGTGTATGACAATGGGAGCACAATAGTGACTCTTCTTACCAGAAAACAACACTTGCTCCTAGGACCAGAAACTGCATGGGATTCAACTCCATTTAAGACTGGGAAACAAACGCTAGCTCGCCTTACAAGAAACACACTCTGCTTTTGAGAAGAGAGCACTCTTCTACTCTACTGTGTTTCCTGTAGGGCCAGAACAGTGAGCTTGCTCAGAAAAAAAGAAGTGTGCTTCCTACACACGGGCCATATCTAGTTCAACTCTGCTTAGGAAACTGACAAGAGCAGTAGCTCCTCTTCAGTCCGATACACTGTACTTGCTGGGAACAGACGCGAGTGCTATATGCCCTGTGTATGACAATGGGAGCACAATAGTGACTCTTCTTACCAGAAAACAACTCTTGCTCCTAGGACCAGAAACTGCATGGGATTCAACTCCATTTAAGACTGGGAAACAAATGCTAGCTCGCCTTACAAGAAACACACTCTGCTTTTGAGAAGAGAGCACTCTTCTACTCTACTGTGTTTCCTATGGGGTCCAAACAGTGAGCTTGCTCAGAACAAAAGAACTGTGCTTCCTACACACACGGACCATATCTAGTTCAACTCTGCTTAGGAACCTGACAAGAACAGTAGCTCCTCTTCAGTCCAATACACTGTACTTGCTGGGAACAGACGCGAGTGCTGTTTGCACTGTGTATGGCAATTGGAGCACAATAGTGACTCGTCTTACCAGAAATCAACAATTGCTCGTAGGACAAAAAACTGCATGTGACTCAACTCCATTTAGGCCTGGGAAACAAACGCTAGCTCGCCTTACAAGAAACACACTCTGCTTTTGAGAAAAGAGCACTCTTCTACTCAACTGTGTTTCCATTAAGACCAAAACAGTGAGCATGCTCAGAACAAAAGAACTGTGCTTCCTACACATACGGTCATATCTAGTTCAATTCTGCTTAGGAAATTGACAAGAATAGTAGATCCTCTTCAGTGCAATACACTGTACTTGCTGGGAACAGATGCCAGTGCTATTTGTCCTGTGTATGGCAATGGCAGCGCAATAGTGACTATTCTTACAATAAAACAACTCTTGCTCGTAGGACCAGAAACTGCATGTGATTCAACTCCATTTAGGACTGGGACACAAACCCTAGCTCGCCTTACAAGAAACACACTCTGCTTTTGAGAAAAGAGCACTGTTCTACTCTACTGTGTTTCCTATAGGGCCAGAACAGTGAGCTTGCTGAGAACAAAAGAACTGTGCTTCCTACACAAAGGGACCATATCTAGTTCAACTATGCTTTGGAAACTGACAAGAACAGTAGCTCCTATTCAGTCCAATACCCTGTACTTGCTGGGAACAGACACGAGTGCTATTTGCACTGTGTATGGCAATTGGAGCGAAATAGTGACTCTTCTTTTCAGAAAACAACTCTTGCTAGTAGGACCAAAAACTGCATGTGACTCAACTCCATTTAGGACTGGGAAACAAACGCAAGCTCGCCTTACAAGAAACACACTCTGCTTTAGAGAAAAGAGCACTCTTCTACTCTACTGTGTTTCCTATAGGGCCAGAACAGTGAGCTTGCTCAGAACAAAAGAACTGTGCTTCCTACACACGGCCATATCTAGTTCAACTCTGCTTAGGAACCTGACAAGAACAGTAGATCCTCTTCAGTCCAATACACTGTACATGCTGGGAACAGACGCCAGCGCTATTTGCCCTGTGCACGACAATGGGAGCACAATAGTGACTCTTCTTACCAGAAAACAACTCTTGCTCATAGGACCAGAAACTGCATGTGATTCAACTCCATTTAGGACTGGGAAACAAACGATAGCTAGTTTTACAAGAAACACACTCTGCTTTTGAGAAAAGACCACTCTTCTACTCTACAGTGTTTCCTATCGGGCCAGAACAGTGAGCTTGCTCAGAACAAAAGAACTGTGCTTCCTACACACACGGACCATATCTAGTTCAACTCTGCTTAGGAAACTGACAAGAACAGTAGCTCCTATTCAGTCCAATACACTGTACTTGCGGGGAACAGACGCGAGTGCTATTTGCACTGTGTATGGCAATTGGAGCGCAATAGTTACTCTTCTTACCAGAAAACAACTCTTGCTCGTAGGACCAAAAACTGCATTTGACGCAACTCCATTTACGACTGGGAAACAAACGCGAGCTCGCCTTACAAGAAACACACTCTGCTTTTGAGAAAAGAGCACTCTTCTACTCAACTGTGTTTCCTATAGGACCAAAACAGTGAGCTTGCTCAGAACAAAAGAACTGTGCTTCCTACACACACGGTCCATATCTAGTTCAACTCTGCTTAAAAAACTGATAAGAACAGTAGATCCTCTTCAGTCCAATACACTGTACTTGCTGGGAACAGATGCAAGTGCTATTTGCACTGTTTATGGCTATGAGAGTGCAATAGTGACTCTTCTTACCAGAAAAAAACTCTTGCTCGTAGGACCAAAAACTGCATGTGTCTCAACTCCCTTTAGGACTGGGAAAGAAATGCTAGCTCGCCTTACAAGAAAAACTCTGTGCTTTTAACAAAAGAGCATTCTTCTACTATACTGTGTTTCCTATAGGGCCAGATGAGTGAGCTTTTTCAGAACAAAAGAACTGTGCTTCCTGCACACAGGGGCCATATCTATTCAATTCTGCTTAGGAAACTGACAAAAACAGTAGATCCTCTTCAGCCCAATACACTGTACATGCTGGGAACAGACGCCAGTACTATTTGCCCTGTGTATGACAATGGGAGCACAATAGTGACTCTTCTTACCAGAAAACAACTCTTGTTCCTAGGACCAGAAACTGCATGTGACTCAACTCCATTTAGCACTGGGAAACAAATGCTAGCTCGCCTTACAAGAAATACACTCTGCTTTTGAGAAAAGAGCACTCTTCTACTCTACTGTGTTTCCTGTAGGGCCAGAACAGTGAGCTTGCTCAGAACAAAAGAACTGTGCTTCCTACACACACGGCCATATCTAGTTCAATTCTGTTTAGGAACCTGACAAGAACAGTAGATCCCCTTCAGTCCAATACACTGTACTTGCTGGGAACAGACGCCAGTGCTATTTGTCCTGTGTATGGCAATGGCAGCGCAATAGTGACAATTCTTACCATATAACAACTATTGCTCCTAGGACCAGAAACTGCATGTGATTCAACTCCATTTAGGATGGGGAAACAAATGCTAGCTCGCCTTACAAGAAACACACATTGCTTTTGAGAAAAGAGCACTCTTCTACTCTATTGTGTTTCCTACGGGGTAAAACAGTGAGCTTGCTCAGAACAGAAAACTGTGCTTCCTACACACGGACCATATCTAGTTCAACTCTGCTTAGGAAACCGAAAAGAACAGTAGCTCCTCTTCAGTCCGATACACTGTAATTGCTGGGAACAGACGCGAGTGCTATTTGCACTGTGTATGGCATTGGGAGCGCAATAGTGACTTTCCTTACCAGAAAACAACTCTTGCTCGTAGGACCTTGAAACTGCATGTGATTCAACTCCATTTAGGACTGGGAAACAAACACTAGCTCGCCTTACAAGAAACACACCCTGCTTTTGAGAAAAGAGCACTCTTCTACTCTACTGTTTTTCCTATGTGGTCAAAACAGTGAGCTTGCTCAGAACAAAAGAACTGAGCTTCCTACACACACGGGCCATATCTCGTTCAACTCTGCTTAGGAAACTGACAACAACAGTAGCTACTCTTCAGTCCCATACACTGTACATGCTGGGAACAGACGCGAGTGCTATTTGCACTGTGTATGGCAATTGGAGCACAATAGTGACTCTTCTTACCAGAAAACAACTCTTGCTCGTAGGACCAGAAACTGCATGTGATTCAACTCCATTTAGGACTGGGACACAAACCCTAGCTCGCCTTACAAGAAACACACTCTGCTTTAGAGAAAAGAGCACTCTTCTACTCTACTGTGTTTCCTATAGGGCCAAAACAGTGAACTTGCTCAGAACAAAAGAACTGTGCTTCCTAAACACACGGTCATATCTAGTTCAATTCTGCTTAGGAAACTGACAAGAATAGTAGATCCTCTTCAGTCCAAAACACTGTACTTGCTGGGAACAGACGCGAGTGCTATATGCCCTGTGTATGACAATGGGAGCACAATAGTGACTCTTCTTACCAGAAAACAACACTTGCTCCTAGGACCAGAAACTGCATGGGATTCAACTCCATTTAAGACTGGGAAACAAACGCTAGCTCGCCTTACAAGAAACACACTCTGCTTTTGAGAAGAGAGCACTCTTCTACTCTACTGTGTTTCCTGTAGGGCCAGAACAGTGAGCTTGCTCAGAAAAAAAGAAGTGTGCTTCCTACACACGGGCCATATCTAGTTCAACTCTGCTTAGGAAACTGACAAGAGCAGTAGCTCCTCTTCAGTCCGATACAATGTACTTGCTGGGAACAGACGCGAGTGCTATATGCCCTGTGTATGACAATGGGAGCACAATAGTGACTCTTCTTACCAGAAAACAACTCTTGCTCCTAGGACCAGAAACTGCATGGGATTCAACTCCATTTAAGACTGGGAAACAAATGCTAGCTCGCCTTACAAGAAACACACTCTGCTTTTGAGAAGAGAGCACTCTTCTACTCTACTGTGTTTCCTATGGGGTCCAAACAGTGAGCTTGCTCCGAACAAAAGAACTGTGCTTCCTACACACACGGACCATATCTAGTTCAACTCTGCTTAGGAACCTGACAAGAACAGTAGCTCCTCTTCAGTCCAATACACTGTACTTGCTGGGAACAGACGCGAGTGCTGTTTGCACTGTGTATGGCAATTGGAGCACAATAGTGACTCGTCTTACCAGAAATCAACAATTGCTCGTAGGACAAAAAACTGCATGTGACTCAACTCCATTTAGGCCTGGGAAACAAACGCTAGCTCGCCTTACAAGAAACACACTCTGCTTTTGAGAAAAGAGCACTCTTCTACTCAACTGTGTTTCCATTAAGACCAAAACAGTGAGCATGCTCAGAACAAAAGAACTGTGCTTCCTACACATACGGTCATATCTAGTTCAATTCTGCTTAGGAAATTGACAAGAATAGTAGATCCTCTTCAGTGCAATACACTGTACTTGCTGGGAACAGATGCCAGTGCTATTTGTCCTGTGTATGGCAATGGCAGCGCAATAGTGACTATTCTTACAATAAAACAACTCTTGCTCGTAGGACCAGAAACTGCATGTGATTCAACTCCATTTAGGACTGGGACACAAACCCTAGCTCGCCTTACAAGAAACACACTCTGCTTTTGAGAAAAGAGCACTGTTCTACTCTACTGTGTTTCCTATAGGGCCAGAACAGTGAGCTTGCTGAGAACAAAAGAACTGTGCTTCCTACACAAAGGGACCATATCTAGTTCAACTATGCTTTGGAAACTGACAAGAACAGTAGCTCCTATTCAGTCCAATACCCTGTACTTGCTGGGAACAGACGCGAGTGCTATTTGCACTGTGTATGGCAATTGGAGCGAAATAGTGACTCTTCTTACCAGAAAACAACTCTTGCTCGTAGGACCAAAAACTGCATGTGACTCAACTCCATTTAGGACTGGGAAACAAACGCAAGCTCGCCTTACAAGAAACACACTCTGCTTTAGAGAAAAGAGCACTCTTCTACTCTACTGTGTTTCCTATAGGGCCAGAACAGTGAGCTTGCTCAGAACAAAAGAACTGTGCTTCCTACACACGGCCATATCTGGTTCAACTCTGCTTAGTAACCTGACAAGAACAGTAGATCCTCTTCAGTCCAATACACTGTACATGCTGGGAACAGACGCCAGCGCTATTTGCCCTGTGTACGACAATGGGAGCACAATAGTGACTCTTCTTACCAGAAAACAACTCTTGCTCATAGGACCAGAAACTGCATGTGATTCAACTCCATTTAGGACTGGGATACAAACGATAGCTCGTTTTACAAGAAACACACTCTGCTTTTGAGAAAAGAGCACTCTTCTACTCTACTGTGTTTCTTATAGGGCCAGAACAGTGAGCTTGCTCAGAACAAAAGAACTGTGCTTCCTACACACGGGCCATATCTAGGTCAACTCTGCTTAGGAAACTGAGAAGAACAGTAGCTCCTATTCAGTCCAATACACTGTACTTGCTGGGAACAGATGCGTGTGCTATTTGCACTGTGTATTGCATTTGGAGCGCAATAGTGACTCTTCTTACCAGAAAACAACTCTTGCTCGTAAGACCAAAAACTGCATGTGACAACTCCATTTAGGACTGGGAAACAAACGCGAGCTCGCCTTACTAGAAACACACTCTGCTTTAGAGAAAAGAGCACTCTTCTACTCTACTGTGTAACCTATGGGGTCCGAACAGTGAGCTTGCTCAGAACAAAAAAACTGTGCTTCCTACACACACGGGCCATATCTAGTTCAAGTCTGATAAGGAACCTGACAAGAACAGTAGATCCTCTTTCGTCCAGTACACTGTACTTACTGGGAAAAGACGCCAGTGCTATTTCTCCTGTGTATGGCAATGGCAGCGCAGTAGTGACTCTTCTTACCAGAAAACAGCTCTTGCTTGTAGGACTAAAAACTGCATGTGATTCAACTCCATTTAGGACTGGGAAACAAACGCTAGCTCGCCTTACAAGAAACACACTCTGCTTTTGAGAAAAGAGCACTCTTCTACTCTACTGTGTTTCCTATAGGGCCAGAACAGTGAGCTTGCTCAGAACAAAAGAACCGTGCTTCCTACACACACGGCCATATCTAGTTCAACTCTGCTTAGGAACCTGACAAGAACAGTAGATCCTCTTTAGTCCAATACACTGTACATGCTGGGAACAGACGCGTGTGCTATTTGCCCTGTGTATGACAATGGGAGCACAATAGTGACTCTTCTTACCATAAAACAACTCTTGCTCGTGGAACCAGAAACTGCATGTGATTCAACTCCATTTCGGACTGGGAAACAAACGCTAGCTCGCCTTACAAGAAACACACTCTGCTTTAGAGAAAAGAGCACTCTTCTACTCTACTGTGTTTCCTATAAGGCCAGAACAGTGAGCTTGCTCAGAACAAAAGAACTGTGCTTCCTACACTCGGCCCATATCTAGTTCAACTTTGCTTAGGAAACAGACAAGAACAGTAGCTCCTCTTCAGTCCGATACACTGTACTTCCTTGGAACAGACGGGACTGCTATTTGCACTGTGTATGGCTATTGGAGCACAAAAGTGACTCGTCTTACCAGAAAACAACTCTTGCTCGAAGGACAAAAAACTGCATGTGACTCAACTCCATTTAGGACTGTGAAACAAACGCTAGCTCACCTTCCAAGAAACACACTCTGCTTTTGAGAAAAGAGCACTCTTCTACTCTACTGTGTTTCCTATGGGTTCCGAACAGTGAGCTTGCTCAGAACAAAAAAACTGTGCTTCCTACACACACGGCCATATCTAGTTCAAGTCTGCTTAGGAACCTGACAAGAACAGTAGATCCTCTTCCATCCAATACACTGTACTTGCTGGGAAAAGACGCCAGTGCTATTTTCCTGTGTATGGCAATGGCAGCGCAATAGTGACTCTTCTTACCAGAAAACAACTCTTGCTTGCAGGACCAGAAACTGCATGTGATTCAACTCCATTTAGGACTGGGAAACAAACGCTAGCTCGCCCTACAAGAAACACACTCTGCTTTTGAGAAAAGAGCACTCTTCTACTCTACTGTGTTTCCTGTGGGGTCCAAACAGTGAGCTTGCTCAGAACAAAAGAACTGTGCTTCCTACACACGCGGGACATATCTCGTTCACCTCTGCTTAGGAAACTGAAAAGAACAGTAGCTGCTCTTCAGTCCGATACACTGTACTTGCTGGGAACAGACGTGAGTGCTATTTGCACTGTGTATGGCAATGGGAGCACAATAGTGACTTTCCTTACCAGAAAACAACTCTTGGTCGTAGGACCAGAAACTGCATGTGATTCAACTCCATTTAGGATTGGGAAACAAACGCTAGCTCGCCTTACAAGAAACACAATCTGCTTTTGAGAAAAGAGCACTCTTCTACTCTACTGTGTTTCCTATTGGGCCAGAACAGTGAGCTTGCTCAGAACAAAAGAACTGTGCTTCCTACACACAGGGCCATATCTAGTTCAACTCTGCTGAGGAAACTGACAAGAACAGTAGCTCCTAATCAGTCCAATACACTGTACTTGAAGGGAACAGACGCGAGTACTATTTGCACTGTGTATGGCATTTGGAGCGCAATAGTGACTCTTCTTACCAGAAAACAACTCTTGCTCTTAGGACCAAAAACTGCATGTGACTCAACTCCATTTAGGACTGGGAAACAAACGTGAGCTCACCTTACAAGAAAAACACTCTGCTTTAGAGAAAAGAGCACTCTTCTACTCTACTGTGTTTCCTATGGGGTCCATAGAGTGAGCTTGCTCAGAACAAAATAACTGTGCTTCCTACACACACGGGCCATATCTCGTTCAACTCTTCTTAGGAAACTGACAAGAACAGTAGCTCCTATTCAGTCCAATACACGGTACTTGCTGGGAACAGATGCGAGTGCTATTTGCACTGTGTATGGCAATTGGAACGCAATAGTGACTCCTCTTACCAGAAAACATCTCTTGATCGTAGGACAAAAAACTGCATGTGACTCAACTCCATTTAGTTCTGGGAAACAAACACTAGCTCGCCTTCCAAGAAACACACTCTGCTTTTGAGAAAAGAGCACTCTTCTACTCTACTGTGTTTCCTATGAGGTCCGAACAGTGAGCTTGCTCAGAACAAAAAAACCGTGCTTCCCACACACACCACCATACCTAGGTCATTTCTGCTTAGGAACCTGACAAGAACAGTAGATCCTCTTCAGTCCAATACACTGTACTGCTGGGAACAGACAACAGTGCTATTTGTCCTGTGTATGGCAATGGCAGCGAAATAGTGACTCTTCTTACCAGAAAACAACTCTTGCTCGTAGGACGAGAAAAAGCATGGGATTCAACTCCATTTAGGACTGGGAAACAAACGCTAGCTCGCCTTACAAGAAACACACTCTGCTTTTGAGAAAAGAGCACTCTTCTACTCTACTGTGTTTCCTATGGGGTCTAAACAGTGAGCTTGCTCAGAACAAAACAACTGTGCTTCCTACACACACAGACCATATCTAGTTCAACTCTGCTTAGGAACCTGACAAGAACAGTAGATCCTCTTCAGTCCAATACACTGTAATTGCTCGGAACAGACGCGAGTGCTATTTGCACTGTGTATGGCAATTGGAGCACAATAGTGACTCGTCTTACCAGAAAACAACTCTTGCTCGTAGGACAAAAAACTGCATGTGACTCAACTCCATTTAAGACTGGGAAATAAATGCTAGCTTGCCTTCCAAAAACACACTCTGCTTTTGAGAAAAGAACACTCTTCTACTCTACTGTGTTTCTTATCTGTTCCGAACAGTGAGCTTGCTCAGAACAAAAAAACTGTGCTTCCTACACACACGGCCATATCTAGTTCAAGTCTGCTTAGGAAACTGACAAGAACAGTAGCTCCTATTCAGTCTGATACACTGTACGTGCTGGGAACAGACGCGAGTGCTATTTGCACTGTATATGGCATTTGGAGCGCAACAGTGACTCTTCTTACCAGAAAACAACTCTTGCTCGTAGGACAAAAAACTGCATGTGACTCAACTCCATTTAGGACTGGGAAACAAACGCGAGCTCGCCTTACAAGAAACACACTCTGCTTTTAAGAAAAGTGCACTCTTCTACTCTACTGTGTTTCCTATAGGGCCGGAACAGTGAGCTTGCTCAGAACATAAGAACTGTGCTTCCTACACACACGGGCCATATCGAGTTCAACTCTGCTTAGGAAACTGACAAGAACAGTAGCTCCTCTTCAGTCTGATACACTGTACTTGCTGGGAACAGACGCATGTGCTATTTGCACTGTGTATGGCAATGGGAGCGCAATAGTGACTTTCCTTACCAGAAAACAACTCTTGCTCATAGGACCAGAAACTGCATGTGATTCCACTCCATTTAGGACTGGGAAACAAATGCTAGCTTGCCTTACAAGAAACACACTCTGCTTTAGAGAAAAGAGCACTCTTCTACTCTACTGTGTTTCCTATGAGGTCCGAACAGTGAGCTTGCTCAGAACAAAAGAACTGTGCTTCCTACACACACGGGCCATATCTAGTTCAACTCTGCTTAGGAAACTGACAAGAGCAGTAGCTCCTCTTCAGTCCAATACACTGTACTTGCTCGGAACAGACGCGAGGGCTATTTGCACTGTGTATGGCAATTGGAGCACAATAGTGACTCGTCTTACCAGAAAACAACTCTTGCTCGTAAGACAAAAAACTGCATGTGACTCAACTCCATTTAGGACTGGGAAACAAACACTAGCTCGCCTTCCAAGAAACACACTCTGCTTTTGAGAAAAGAGCACTCTTCTACTCTACTGTGTTTCCTATGTGTTATGAACAGTGAGCTTGCTCAGAATAAAAAAAACTGTGCTTCCTACAAACACGGCCACATCTAGTTCAAGTCTGCTAAGGAACCTGACAAGAACAGTAGATCCTCTTCAGTCCGATACACTGTACTTGCTGGGAACAGACGGGAGGGCTATTTGCACTGTGTATGGCAATGGGAGCGCAATAGTGACTTTCCTTACCAGAAAACAACTCTTGCTCGTAGGACCAGAAACTGCATGTGATTCAACTCCATTTAGGACTGGGAAACAAATGCTAGCTCGCCTTACATGAAACACACTCTGCTTTTGAGAAAAGAGCACTCTTGTACTCTACTGTGTTTCCTATGGGGTCCAAACAGTGAGCTTGCTCAGAAAAAAAGAACTGTGCTTCCTACATACACGGGCCATATCTAGTTCAACTCTGCTTAGGAAACTGACAAGAACAGTAGCTCCTCTTCAGTCCAATACACTGTACTTGCTCGGAACAAACGCGAGTGCTATTTGCACTGTGTATGGCTTTTGGAGCACAATAGTGAATCGTCTTACCAGAAAACAACTCTTGCTCGTAGGACAAAAAACTGCATGTGACTCAACTCCATTTAGGACTGGGAAACAAACACTAGCTCTCCATGCAAGAAACACACTCTTCTTTTGAGAAAAGAGCACTCTTCTACTCTACTGTGTTTCCTGTATGGCCAGAACAGTGAGCTTGCTCAGAACAAAAGAACTGTGCTTCCTACACACACGGCCAAATCTAGTTCGACTCTGCTTAGGAACCTGACAAGAACAGTAGATCCTCTTCAGTCCAATACACTGTACATGCTGGGAACAGATGCGTGTGCTATTTGCCCTGTGTATGACAATGGGAGCACAATAGTGACTCTTCTTACCAGAAAACAACTCTTGCTCGTAGGACCAGAAACTGCATGTGATTCAACTCCACTTAGGACTGGGAAACAAACACTAACTCGCCTTACAAGAAACACACTCTGATTTAGAGAAAAAAGCACTCTTCTACTCTATTGTGTTTCCTAAGAGGTCCGAACAGTGAACTTGCTCAGAACAATGAACTGTGCTTCCTACACACACAGCCATATCTAGTTCAATTCTGCTTAGGAACCTGACAAGAACAGTAGATCCTCTTCAGTCCAATACACTGTACTTGCTGGGAACAGACTCCAGTGCTATTTGTCCTGTGTATGGCAATGGCAGCGCAATATTTACTATTCTTACCATAAAACAACTCTTGACAATAGGACCAGAAACTGCATGGGATTCAATTCCATTTAGGACTGGGAAACAAACGCTAGCTCGCCTTACAAGAAACACACTCTGCTTTTGAGAAAAGAGCACTCTTCTACTCTACTAATTTTCCTATGGGGTCCAAACATTTAGCTTGCTCAGAACAAAAGAACTGTGCTTCCTACACACACCGACCATATCTAGTTCAACTCTGCTTAGGAAACTGACAAGAACAGTAGCTGCTATTTAGTCCAATACACTGTACTTGCTGGGAACAGACGCGAGTGCTATTTGCACTGTGTATGGCAATGGGAGCACAATAGTAACTTTCCTTACCAGAAAACAACTCTTGCTCATAGGACCGGAAACTGCCTGTGATTGAACTCCAATTAGGGCTAGGAAACAAACGCTAGCTCGCCTTACAAGAAACACACTCTGCTTTAGAGAAAAGAGCACTCTTCTACTCTACTGTGTTTCCTATGAGGTCCGAACAGTGAGCTTGCTCAGAACAAAAAAAAACGTGATTCCTACACACACCGTCACACCTAGTTCAATTCTGCTTAGGAACCTGACAAGAACAGTAGATCCTCTTCAGTCCAATACACTGTAATGCTGAGAACAGACAACAGCGCTATTTGTCCTGTGTATGGCAATGGCAGCGCAATAGTGACTCTTCTTACCATAAAACAACTCTTGCTCGTAGGACCAGAAACTGCATGTGATTCAACTCCATTTAGGACTGGGAAACAAACGCTAGCTCGCCTAACAAGAAACACACTCTGCTTTTGAGAAAAGAGCACTCTTCTACTCTACTGTGTTTCCTATGAGGTCCAAAGAGTGAGCTTGCTCAGAACAAAAGAACTGTGCTTCCTACACACACGGATCATATCTAGTTCAGCTCTGCTTAGGAAACTGACAAGAACAGTAGCTCCTCTTCAGTCCAATACACTGTACTTGCTGGGAACAGACGCTAGTGCTATTAGTCCTGTGTAGGTCAATGGCAGCACAATATTGACTCTTCTTACCAGAAAACAACTCTTGCTCGTAGGACCAAAAACTGCATGTGATTCAACTCCATTTAGGACTGGGAAACAAACGCTAGCTCGCCTTACAAGAAACACACTCTGCTTTTTGAAAAAAGAGCACTCTTCTACTCTACTGAGTTTCCTATGGGGTCCAAACATTGAGCTTGCTCAGAACAAAAGAACTGTGCTTCCTACACACACCGACCATCTCTAGTTCAACTCTGCTTAGGAAACTGACAAGAACAGTAGCTCCTCTTCAGTCCGATGCACTGTATTTGCTGGGAACAGACGTGAGTGCTATTTGCACTGTGTATGGCAATGGGAACTTAATAGTGACTCTTCTTACCAGAAAACAACTCTTGCTCCTAAGACCAGAAACTGCATGGGATTCAACTCCATTTAGGACTGGGAAACAAACGCTAGCTCGCCTTACAATAAACACACTCTGCTTTTGTGAAAAGAGCAAAATTCAACTCTACTGTGTTTCCTATGGGGTCCGAACAGTGAGCTTGCTCAGAACAAATGAACTGTGCTTCCTACACACACGGCCATATCTAGTTCAATTATGCTTAGGAACCTGACAAGAACAGTAGATACTCTTCAGTCCAATACACCGTACTTGCTGGGAACAGACGCCAGTGGAATTTGTCCTGTGTATGGCAATGGCAGCGCAATAGTGACTCTTCTTACCATAAAACAACTCTTGCTCGTAGGACCAAAAACTGCCTGTGACAACTCCATTTAGGACTGGTAAACAAAGGCGAGCTCGCCTTACAAGAAACACACTCTGCTTTTGAGAAAAGAGCACTCTTCTACTCTAATGTGTTCCCTATGGGGTCCAAACAGTGAGCTTGCTCAGAACAAAAAAACTGTGCTTCCTACAAACATGGCCATATCTAGTTCAAGTCTGATTAGGAACCTGACAAGAACAGTAGATCCTCTTCCGTCCAATGCACTGTACTTGCTGGGAAGATACGCCAGTGCTATTTGTCCTGTGTATGGCAATGGCAGCGCAATAGTGACTCTTCTTACCAGAAAACAACTCTTGCTTGTAGCATCAGAAACTGCATGTGATTCAACTCCATTTAGGACTGGGAAACAAACGCTAGCTCGCCTTACAAGAAACACACTCTGCTTTTGAGAAAAGAGCACTCTACTACACTACTGTGTTTTCTATGAGGTCCGAACAGTGAGCTTGCTGAGAACAAAAAATCGAGCTTCCTACACACACCGCCACACCTAGTTCAATTCTGCTTAGTAACATGACAAGAACAGTAGATCCTCTTCAGTCCGATATGCTGTACTTCCTGGGATCAGAAACGAGTGCTATTTGCACTGTGTATGGCAATGGGAGCGCAATAGAGACTTTCCTTACCAGAAAACAACTCTTGCTCGTAGGACCAGAAACTGCATGTGATTCAACTCAATTTAGGACTGGGAAACAAATGCTAGCTCGCCTTACATGAAACACACTCTGCTTTTGAGAAAAGAGCACTCCTCTACTCTACTGTCTTTCCTATGGGGTCCGAAGTGTGAGCTTGCTCAGAACAAAAGAACTATGCTTCCTACACACACGGGCCATATGTAGTTCAACTCTGCTTAGGAAACTGACAAGAACAGTAGCTCCTCTTCAGTCCAATACACTGTACTTGCGGGGAATAGACGCGAGTGCTATTTGCACTGTGTATGGCTATTGGAGCACAATAGTGACTCGTCTTACCAGAAAACAACTCTTGCTCGTAGGACAAAAAACTGCATGTAACTCAACTCCATTTATGACTGGGAACCATCGCTAGCTTGCCTTCCAAGAAACACACTCTGCTTTTGAGGAAAGAGCACTCAATACTCTACTGTGTTTCCTATGTGTTATGAACAGTGAGCTTGATCAGAACAAAAAAACTGTGCTTCCTACACTCACGGCCATATCTAGTTCAAGTCTGCTTAGGAACCTGACAAGAACAGTAGATCCTCTTCCATCCAATACACTGTACTTGCTGGGAAAAGACGCCAGTGTTATTTGTCCTGTGTATGGCAATGGCAGCTCAATAGTGACTCTTCTTACCAGAAACAACTCTTGCTCCTAGGACCAGAAACTGCATTGGATTCAACTCCATTTAGGACTGGGAAACAAACACTAGCTCGCCGTACAAGAAACACACTCTGCTTTTGAGAAAAGAGCCCTCTTCTACTCTAAAGTGTTTCCTGTAGGGCCAGAACAGTGAGCTTGCTCAGAACAAAAGAACTGTGCTTCCAACACAAACAGCCATATCTAGTTCAATTCTGATTAGGAACCTGACAAGAACAGTAGATCCTCTTCAGTCCAATACACTGTACTTGCTGGGAACAGACACCAGTGCTATTTGTCCTGTGTATGGCAATGGCAGCGCAATAGTGACTATTCTTACCATAAAAAACTCTTGCTCGTAGCACCAGAAACTGCATGTGATTCAACTCCATTTAGGACTGGGAAACAAACGCTAGCTCCCCTTACAAGAAACACACTCTGCCTTAGAGAAAAGAGCACTCTTCTACTCTACTGTGTTTCCTATAGGGCCAGAACAGTGAGCTTCCTCAGAACAAAAGAACTGTGCTTTCTACACACACGGGCCATATCTAGTTCAACTTTGCTTTGGAAACTGACAAGAACAGTAGCTCCTCTTCAGTCCAATACACTGTACTTGCTGGGAACAGACGCGAGTGCAATTTGTACTGTGTATATCAATGGGAGCGCAATAGTGACTTTCCTTACCAGAAAACAACTCTTGCTCGTAGGACCAGAAACTGTATGTGATTCAACGCCATTTAGGACTGGGAAACAATTGCTAGCTCGCCTTACAAGAAACACAATCTGCTTTAGAGAAAAGAGCACTCTTCTACTCTACTGTGTTTCCTATGGGGTTCCAACATTGAACTTGCTCAGAACAAAAAAACTGTGCTTCCTACACACACGGCCATATCTAGTTCAATTCTGCTTATAAACCTGACAAGAACAGTAGATCCTCTTCAGTCCAATACACTGTACTTCCTGGCAACAGACGCCAGTGCTATTTGTCCTGTGTATGGCAATGGCAGCACAATAGTGACTCTCCTTCCAGAAAACAACTCTTGCTCGTAGGACAAAAAACTGCATGTGATTCAACTCCATTTAGGACTGGGAAACAAACGCTAGATCGCCTTACAAGAAACACACTCTGCTTTACAGAAAAGAGCACTCTTCTACTCTACTGTGTTTCCTGTAGGGACAGAACAGTGAGCTTGCTCAGAACAAAAGAACTGTGCTTCCTACACACGGGCCATATCTAGTTCAACTCTGCTTAGGAAACTGACAAGAGCAGTAGCTCCTCTTCAGTCCGATACACTGTACTTGCTGGGAACAGACGCGAGTGCTATATGCCCTGTGTATGACAATGGGAGCACAATAGTGACTCTTCTTACCAGAAAACAACTCTTGCTCGTAGGACCAGAAACTGCATGGGATTCAACTCCATTTAAGACTGGGAAACAAATGCTAGCTCGCCTTACAAGAAACACACTCTGCTTTTGAGAAGAGAGCACTCTTCTACTCTACTGTGTTTCCTATGGGGTCCAAACAGTGAGCTTGCTCAGAACAAAAGAACTGTGCTTCCTACACACACGGACCATATCTAGTTCAACTCTGCTTAGGAACCTGACAAGAACAGTAGCTCCTCTTCAGTCCAATACACTGTACTTGCTGGGAACAGACGCGAGTGCTGTTTGCACTGTGTATGGCAATTGGAGCACAATAGTGACTCGTCTTACCAGAAATCAACAATTGCTCGTAGGACAAAAAACTGCATGTGACTCAACTCCATTTAGGCCTGGGAAACAAACGCTAGCTCGCCTTACAAGAAACACACTCTGCTTTTGAGAAAAGAGCACTCTTCTACTCAACTGTGTTTCCATTAAGACCAAAACAGTGAGCATGCTCAGAACAAAAGAACTGTGCTTCCTACACATACGGTCATATCTAGTTCAATTCTGCTTAGGAAATTGACAAGAATAGTAGATCCTCTTCAGTGCAATACACTGTACTTGCTGGGAACAGATGCCAGTGCTATTTGTCCTGTGTATGGCAATGGCAGCGCAATAGTGACTATTCTTACAATAAAACAACTCTTGCTCGTAGGACCAGAAACTGCATGTGATTCAACTCCATTTAGGACTGGGACACAAACCCTAGCTCGCCTTACAAGAAACACACTCTGCTTTTGAGAAAAGAGCACTGTTCTACTCTACTGTGTTTCCTATAGGGCCAGAACAGTGAGCTTGCTGAGAACAAAAGAACTGTGCTTCCTACACAAAGGGACCATATCTAGTTCAACTATGCTTTGGAAACTGACAAGAACAGTAGCTCCTATTCAGTCCAATACCCTGTACTTGCTGGGAACAGACACGAGTGCTATTTGCACTGTGTATGGCAATTGGAGCGAAATAGTGACTCTTCTTACCAGAAAACAACTCTTGCTCGTAGGACCAAAAACTGCATGTGACTCAACTCCATTTAGGACTTGGAAACAAACGCAAGCTCGCCTTACAAGAAACACACTCTGCTTTAGAGAAAAGAGCACTCTTCTACTCTACTGTGTTTCCTATAGGGCCAGAACAGTGAGCTTGCTCAGAACAAAAGAACTGTGCTTCCTACACACGGCCATATCTAGTTCAACTCTGCTTAGGAACCTGACAAGAACAGTAGATCCTCTTCAGTCCAATACACTGTACTTGCTGGGAACAGATGCAAGTGCTATTTGCACTGTGTATGGCTATGAGAGTGCAATAGTGACTCTTCTTACCAGAAAAAAACTCTTGCTCGTAGGACCAAAAACTGCATGTGTCTCAACTCCATTTAGGACTGGGAAAGAAATGCTAGCTCGCCTTACAAGAAAAACTCTGTGCTTTTAACAAAAGAGCATTCTTCTACTATACTGTGTTTCCTATAGGGCCAGATGAGTGAGCTTCCTCAGAACAAAAGAACTGTGCTTCCTGCACACAGGGGCCATATCTATTCAATTCTGCTTAGGAAACTGACAAAAACAGTAGATCCTCTTCAGCCCAATACACTGTACATGCTGGGAACAGACGCCAGTACTATTTGCCCTGTGTATGACAATGGGAGCACAATAGTGACTCTTCTTACCAGAAAACAACTCTTGTTCCTAGGACCAGAAACTGCATGTGACTCAACTCCATTTAGCACTGGGAAACAAATGCTAGCTCGCCTTACAAGAAATACACTCTGCTTTTGAGAAAAGAGCACTCTTCTACTCTACTGTGTTTCCTGTAGGGCCAGAACAGTGAGCTTGCTCAGAACAAAAGAACTGTGCTTCCTACACACACGGCCATATCTAGTTCAATTCTGTTTAGGAACCTGACAAGAACAGTAGATCCCCTTCAGTCCAATACACTGTACTTGCTGGGAACAGACGCCAGTGCTATTTGTCCTGTGTATGGCAATGGCAGCGCAATAGTGACTATTCTTACCATATAACAACTATTGCTCCTAGGACCAGAAACTGCATGTGATTCAACTCCATTTAGGATGGTGAAACAAATGCTAGCTCGCCTTACAAGAAACACACTCTGCTTTTGAGAAAAGAGCACTCTTCTACTCTATTGTGTTTCCTACGGGGTAAAACAGTGAGCTTGCTCAGAACAGAAAACTGTGCTTCCTACACACGGACCATATCTAGTTCAACTCTGCTTAGGAAACCGAAAAGAACAGTAGCTCCTCTTCAGTCCGATACACTGTAATTGCTGGGAACAGACGCGAGTGCTATTTGCACTGTGTATGGCATTGGGAGCGCAATAGTGACTTTTCTTACCAGAAAACAACTCTTGCTCGTAGGACCTTGAAACTGCATGTGATTCAACTCTATTTAGGACTGGGAAACAAACACTAGCTCGCCTTACAAGAAACACACCCTGCTTTTGAGAAAAGAGCACTCTTCTACTCTACTGTTTTTCCTATGTGGTCAAAACAGTGAGCTTGCTCAGAACAAAAGAACTGAGATTCCTACACACACGGGCCATATCTCGTTCAACTCTGCTTAGGAAACTGACAACAACAGTAGCTACTCTTCAGTCCCATACACTGTACATGCTGGGAACAGACGCGAGTGCTATTTGCACTGTGTATGGCAATTGGAGCACAATAGTGACTCTTCTTACCAGAAAACAACTCTTGCTCGTAGGACCAGAAACTGCATGTGATTCAACTCCATTTAGGACTGGGACACAAACCCTAGCTCGCCTTACAAGAAACACACTCTGCTTTTGAGAAAAGAGCACTCTTCTACTCTACTGTGTTTCCTATAGGGCCAAAAAAGTGAACTTGCTCAGAACAAAAGAACTGTGCTTCCTAAACACACGGTCATATCTAGTTCAATTCTGCTTAGGAAACTGACAAGAATAGTAGATCCTCTTCAGTCCAAAACACTGTACTTGCTGGGAACAGACGCGAGTGCTATATGCCCTGTGTATGACAATGGGAGCACAATAGTGACTCTTCTTACCAGAAAACAACACTTGCTCCTAGGACCAGAAACTGCATGGGATTCAACTCCATTTAAGACTGGGAAATAAACGCTAGCTCGCCTTACAAGAAACACACTCTGCTTTTGAGAAGAGAGCACTCTTCTACTCTACTGTGTTTCCTGTAGGGCCAGAACAGTGAGCTTGCTCAGAACAAAAGAACTGTGCTTCCTACACACGGGCCATATCTAGTTCAACTCTGCTTAGGAAACTGACAAGAGCAGTAGCTCCTCTTCAGTCCGATACACTGTACTTGCTGGGAACAGACGCGAGTGCTATATGCCCTGTGTATGACAATGGGAGCACAATAGTGACTCTTCTTACCAGAAAACAACTCTTGCTCCTAGGACCAGAAACTGCATGAGATTCAACTCCATTTAAGACTGGGAAACAAATGCTAGCTCGCCTTACAAGAAACACACTCTGCTTTTGAGAAGAGAGCACTCTTCTACTCTACTGTGTTTCCTATGGGGTCCAAACAGTGAGCTTGCTCAGAACAAAAGAACTGTGCTTCCTACACACACGGACCATATCTAGTTCAACTCTGCTTAGGAACCTGACAAGAACAGTAGCTCCACTTCAGTCCAATACACTGTACTTGCTGGGAACAGACGCGAGTGCTGTTTGCACTGTGTATGGCAATTGGAGCACAATAGTGACTCGTCTTACCAGAAATCAACAATTGCTCGTAGGACAAAAAACTGCATGAGACTCAACTCCATTTAGGCCTGGGAAACAAACGCTAGCTCGCCTTACAAGAAACACACTCTGCTTTTGAGAAAAGAGCACTCTTCTACTCAACTGTGTTTCCATTAAGACCAAAACAGTGAGCATGCTCAGAACAAAAGAACTGTGCTTCCTACACATACGGTCATATCTAGTTCAATTCTGCTTAGGAAATTGACAAGAATAGTAGATCCTCTTCAGTGCAATACACTGTACTTGCTGGGAACAGATGCCAGTGCTATTTGTCCTGTGTATGGCAATGGCAGCGCAATAGTGACTATTCTTACAATAAAACAACTCTTGCTCGTAGGACCAGAAACTGCATGTGATTCAACTCCATTTAGGACTGGGACACAAACCCTAGCTCGCCTTACAAGAAACACACTCTGCTTTTGAGAAAAGAGCACTGTTCTACTCTACTGTGTTTCCTATAGGGCCAGAACAGTGAGCTTGCTGAGAACAAAAGAACTGTGCTTCCTACACAAAGGGACCATATCTAGTTCAACTATGCTTTGGAAACTGACAAGAACAGTAGCTCCTATTCAGTCCAATACCCTGTACTTGCTGGGAACAGACGCGAGTGCTATTTGCTCTGTGTATGGCAATTGGAGCGAAATAGTGACTCTTCTTACCAGAAAACAACTCTTGCTCGTAGGACCAAAAACTGCATGTGAGTCAACTCCATTTAGGACTGGGAAACAAACGCAAGCTCGCCTTACAAGAAACACACTCTGCTTTAGAGAAAAGAGCACTCTTCTACTCTACTGTGTTTCCTATAGGGCCAGAACAGTGAGCTTGCTCAGAACAAAAGAACTGTGCTTCCTACACACGGCCATATCTAGTTCAACTCTGCTTAGGAACCTGACAAGAACAGTAGATCCTCTTCAGTCCAATACACTGTACATGCTGGGAACAGACGCCAGCGCTATTTGCCCTGTGTACGACAATGGGAGCACAATAGTGACTCTTCTTACCAGAAAACAACTCTTGCTCATAGGACCAGAAACTGCATGTGATTCAACTCCATTTAGGACTGGGATACAAACGATAGCTCGTTTTACAAGAAACACACTCTGCTTTTGAGAAAAGAGCACTCTTCTACTCTACTGTGTTTCTTATAGGGCCAGAACAGTGAGCTTGCTCAGAACAAAAGAACTGTGCTTCCTACACACGGGCCATATCTAGGTCAACTCTGCTTAGGAAACTGAGAAGAACAGTAGCTCCTATTCAGTCCAATACACTGTACTTGCTGGGAACAGATGCGTGTGCTATTTGCACTGTGTATTGCATTTGGAGCGCAATAGTGACTCTTCTTACCAGAAAACAACTCTTGCTCGTAAGACCAAAAACTGCATGTGACAACTCCATTTAGGACTGGGAAACAAACGCGAGCTCGCCTTACTAGAAACACACTCTGCTTTAGAGAAAAGAGCACTCTTCTACTCTACTGTGTAACCTATGGGGTCCGAACAGTGAGCTTGCTCAGAACAAAAAAACTGTGCTTCCTACACACACGGGCCATATCTAGTTCAAGTCTGATAAGGAACCTGACAAGAACAGTAGATCCTCTTTCGTCCAGTACACTGTACTTGCTGGGAAAAGACGCCAGTGCTATTTCTCCTGTGTATGGCAATGGCAGCGCAGTAGTGACTCTTCTTACCAGAAAACAGCTCTTGCTTGTAGGACTAAAAACTGCATGTGATTCAACTCCATTTAGGACTGGGAAACAAACGCTAGCTCGCCTTACAAGAAACACACTCTGCTTTTGAGAAAAGAGCACTCTTCTACTCTACTGTGTTTCCTATGGGGTCCAAACAGTGAGCTTGCTCAGAACAAAAGAAATGTGCTTCCTACACACGCGGGACATATCTCGATCAACTCTGCTTAGGAAACTGACAAGAACAGTAGCTCCTCTTCAGTCCGATACACTGTACTTGCTGGGAACAGACGCGAGTGCTATTTGCACTGTGTATGGCAATGGGATCGCAATAGAGACTTTCCTTACCAAAACACAACTCTTGCTCGTAGGACCAGAAACTGCATGTGATTCAACTCCATATGGGACTGGGAAACAAACACTAGCTCGCCTTACAAGAAACACAATCTGCTTTTGAGAAAAGAGCACTCTTCTACTCTACTGTGTTTCCTATAGGGCCAGAACAGTGAGCTTGCTCAGAACAAAAGAACCGTGCTTCCTACACACACGGCCATATCTAGTTCAACTCTGCTTAGGAACCTGACAAGAACAGTAGATCCTCTTTAGTCCAATACACTGTACATGCTGGGAACAGACGCGTGTGCTATTTGCCCTGTGTATGACAATGGGAGCACAATAGTGACTCTTCTTACCAGAAAAAAACTCTTGCTCGTAGGACCAGAAACTGCATGTGATACAACTCCACTTAGTACTGGGAAACAAACACTAACTCGCCTTACAAGAAACACACTCTGATTTAGAGAAAAAAGCACTCTTCTACTCTATTGTGTTTCCTAGGAGGTCCGAAGAGTGAACTTGCTCAGAACAAAAGAACTGTGCTTCCTACACACACGGCCATATCTAGTCAATTCTGCTTAGGAAACTGACAAGAACAGCAGATCCTCTTCAGTCCAATACACTGTACTGCTGGGAACAGACAACAGTGCTATTTGTCCTGTGTATGGCAATGGCAGGGCAATAGTGACTCTTCTTACCATAAAACAACTCTTGCTCGTGGAACCAGAAACTGCATGTGATTCAACTCCATTTCGGACTGGGAAACAAACGCTAGCTCGCCTTACAAGAAACACACTCTGCTTTAGAGAAAAGAGCACTCTTCTACTCTACTGTGTTTCCTATAAGGCCAGAACAGTGAGCTTGCTCAGAACAAAAGAACTGTGCTTCCTACACTCGGCCCATATCTAGTTCAACTCTGCTTAGGAAACAGACAAGAACAATAGCTCCTCTTCAGTCCGATACACTGTACTTCCTGGGAACAGACGGGACTGCTATTTGCACTGTGTATGGCTATTGGAGCACAAAAGTGACTCGTCTTACCAGAAAACAACTCTTGCTCGTAGGACAAAAAACTGCATGTGACTCAACTCCATTTAGGACTGTGAAACAAACGCTAGCTCACCTTCCAAGAAACACACTCTGCTTTTGAGAAAAGAGCACTCTTCTACTCTACTGTGTTTCCTATGGGTTCCGAACAGTGAGCTTGCTCAGAACAAAAAAACTGTGCTTCCTACACACACGGCCATATCTAGTTCAAGTCTGCTTAGGAACCTGACAAGAACAGTAGATCCTCTTCCATCCAATACACTGTACTTGCTGGGAAAAGACGCCAGTGCTATTTTCCTGTGTATGGCAATGGCAGCGCAATATTTACTATTCTTACCATAAAACAACTCTTGCTTGCAGGACCAGAAACTGCATGTGATTCAACTCCATTTAGGACTGGGAAACAAACGCTAGCTCGCCCTACAAGAAACACACTCTGCTTTTGAGAAAAGAGCACTCTTCTACTCTACTGTGTTTCCTGTGGGGTCCAAACAGTGAGCTTGCTCAGAACAAAAGAACTGTGCTTCCTACACACGCGGGACATATCTCGTTCACCTCTGCTTAGGAAACTGAAAAGAACAGTAGCTCCTCTTCAGTCCGATACACTGTACTTGCTGGGAACAGACGTGAGTGCTATTTGCACTGTGTATGGCAATGGGAGCACAATAGTGACTTTCCTTACCAGAAAACAACTCTTGGTCGTAGGACCAGAAACTGCATGTGATTCAACTCCATTTAGGATTGGGAAACAAACGCTAGCTCGCCTTACAAGAAACACAATCTGCTTTTGAGAAAAGAGCACTCTTCTACTCTACTGTGTTTCTTATTGGGCCAGAACAGTGAGCTTGCTCAGAACAAAAGAACTGTGCTTCCTACACACAGGGCCATATCTAGTTCAACTCTGCTTAAAAAACTGACAAGAACAGTAGATCCGCTTCAGTCCAATACACTGTACTTGCTGGGAACAGATGCAAGTTCTATTTGCACTGTGTATGGCTATGAGAGTACAAAAGTGACTCTTCTAACCAGAAAAAAACTCTTGCTCGTAGGACCAAAAACTGCATGTGTCTCAACTCCATTTAGAACTGGGAAACAAACACTAGCTCGCCTTACAAGAAATACACTCTGCCTTTGAGAGAAGAGCACTCTTCTACTCTACTGTGTTTCCTGTAGGGCCAGAACAGTGAGCTTGCTCAGAACAAAAGAACTGTGCTTCCTACACACACGGCCATATCTACTTCAATTCTGTTTAGGAACCTGACAAGAACAGTAGATCCACTTCAGTCCAATACACTGTATTTGCTGGGAACAGAGGCCAGTGCTATTTGTCCTGTGTATGGCAATGGCAGCGCATTAGTGACTAATCTTACCATAAAACAACTATTGCTCGTAGTACCAGAAACTGCATGTGATTCAACTCCATTTAGGACTGGGAAACAAATGCTAGCTCGCCTTACAAGAAACACACTCTGCTTTTGAGAAAAGAGCACTCTTCTACTCTATTGTGTTTCCTACGGGGTCCAAACAGTGAGCTTGCTCAGAACAGAAAACTGTGCTTCCTACACACGGACCATATCTAGTTCAACTCTGCTTAGGAAACCGACAAGAACAGTAGCTCCTCTTCAGTCCGATACACTGTAATTGCTGGGAACAGACGCGAGTGCTATTTGCACTGTGTATGGCATTGGGAGCGCAATAGTGACTCTTCTTACCAGAAAACAACTCTTGCTCGTAGGACCAGAAACTGCATGAGATTCAACTCCATTTAGGACTGGGAAACAAACGCTAGCTCGCATTACAAGAAACACACTCTGCTTTTGAGAAAAGAGCCCTCTTATACTCTAAAGTGTTTCCTATAGGGCCAGAACAGTGAGCTTGCTCAAAAAAAAAAACTGTGCTTCCTACACACACGGGCCATATCTAGTTCAACTCTGCTTAGGAAACTGACAAAAACAGTAGCTCCTCTTCAGTCCGGTACACTGTACTAGCTGGGAACACACGCGAGTGCTATTTGCACTGTGTATGGCAATGGGAGCACCATAGTGACTTTCCTTAAAAGAAAACAACTCTTGCTCGTAGGAACAGAAAATGCATGGGATTCAACTCCATTTAGGACTGGGAAACAAATGCTAGCTCGCCTTACAAGAAATACACTCTGCTTTTGAGAAAAGAGCACTCATCTACTCCACTGTGTTTCCTATGGGGTCCAAACAGTGAGCTTGCTCAGAACAGAAAACTGTGCTTCCTACACACGGACCATATCTAGTTCAACTCTGCTTATGAAACTGACAAGAACAGTAGCTCCTCTTCAGTCCGATACACTGTAATTGCTGGGAACAGACATGAGTGCTATTTGCACTGTGTATGTCAATGGGAGCGCAATAGTGACTTTCCTTACCAGAAAACAACTCTTGCTCGTAGAACCAGAAACTGCATGTGATTCAACTCCATTTAGGACTGGGAAACAAACACTAGCTCGCCTTACAAGAAACACACCCTGCTTTTGAGAAAAGAGCACTCTTCTACTCTACTGTGTTTCCTATGTGGTCAAAAGAGTGAGCTTGCTCAGAACAAAGAACTGAGCTTCCTACACACACGGGCCATATCTCGTTCAACTCTGTTTAGGAAACTGACAACAACAGTAGCTACTCTTCAGTCCGATACACTGTACTTGCTGGGAACAGACGCGAGTGCTATTGGCACTGTGTATGGCAATGGGAGCACAATAGTGATTCTTCTTACCAGAAAACAACTCTTGCTCGTAGGACCAGAAACTGCATGAGATTCAACTCCATTTAGGACTGGGAAACAAACGCTAGCTTGCATTACAAGAAACACACTCTGCTTTTGAGATAAGAGCCCTCTTTTTCTCCAAAGTGTTTCCTATAAGGCCAGAACAGTGATCTTGCTCAGAAAAAAAAACTGTGCTTCCTACACACACGGGCCATATCTAGTTCAACTCTGCTTAGGAAACTGACAAAAACAGTAACTCCTCTTCAGTACAATACCCTGTACTAGCTGGGAACACACGCGAGTGCTATTTGCACTGTGTATGGCAATGGGAGCGCAATAGTAACTTTTCTTACCAGAAAACAACTCTTGCTCGTAGGACTAGAAACTGCATGTGATTCAACTCCATTTAGGACTGGGAAACAAATGCTAGCTCGCCTTACATGAAACACACTCTGCTTTTGAGAAAAGAGCACTCTTCTACTCTACTGTGTTTCCTATGGGTCCGAACAGTGAGCTTGCTCAGAACAAAAGAAATGTGATTCCTACACACACGGGCCATATCTACTTCAACTCTGCTTAGGAAACTGACAAGAACAGCAGCTCCTCTTCAGTCCAATTCACTGTACATGCTAGGAACAGACGCCAGGACTATTTGCTCTGTGTATGACAATGGGAGCACAATAGGGACTCTTCTTACCAGAAAACAACTCTTGCTCGTAGGACCAGAAACTGCATGTGATTCAACTCCATTTAGGACTGGGAAACAAATGCTAGCTCGCCTTACATGAAACACACCCTGCTTTTGAGAAAAGAGTACTCTTCTACTCTACTGAGTCTCCTATGGGATCCGAACAGTGAGCTTGCTCAGAACAAAAGAACTGTGCTTCCTACACACACGGGCCATATCTAGTTCAACTCTGCTTAGGAAACTGACAAGAACAGTAGATCCTCTTCAGTCCAATACCCTGTACTTGCTGGGAACAGATGCAAGTGCTATTTGCACTGTGTATGGCAATGGGAGTGCAATAGTGACTCTTCTTACCAGAAAAAAACTCTTGCTCGTAGGACCAAAAACTGCATGTGTCTCAGCTCCATTTAGGACTGGGAAAGAAACGCAAGCTCGCCTTACAAAAAAAAACACTCTGCTTTTGACAAAAGAGCATTCTTCTACTATACTGTGTTTCCTATAGGGCTTGAAGAGTGAGCTTCCTCAGAACAAAATAACTGTGCTTCCTGTACACAGGGGCCATATCTATTCAACTCTGCTTAGGAACCTGACAAGAACAGTAGATCCTCTTCAGTCCAATACACTGTACATGCTGGGAACAGACGCCAGCGCTATTTGCCCTGTGTATGACAATGGGAGCACAATAGTGACTCTTCTTACCAGAAAACAACTCTTGCTCATAGGACCAGAAACTCCATGTGATTCAACTCCACTTAGGACTGGGAAACAAATGATAGCTCGTTTTACAAGAAACACACTCTGCTTTTGAGAAAAGAGCACTCTTCTACTCTACAGTGTTTCCTATCGGGCCAGAACAGTGAGCTTGCTGAGAACAAAAGAACTGTGCTTCCTACACACACGGACCATATCTAGTTCAACTCTGCTTAGGAAACTGACAAGAACAGTAGCTCCTATTCAGTCCAATACACTGTACTTGCGGGGAACAGACGCGAGTGCTATTTGCACTGTGTATGGCAATTGGAGCGCAATAGTGACTCTTCTTACCAGAAAACAACTCTTGCTCATAGGACCAAAAACTGCATGTAACGCAACTCCATTTAGGACTGGGAAACAAACGCGAGCTCGCCTTATAAGAAACACACTCTGCTTTTGAGAAAAGAGCACTCTTCTACTCAACTCTGTTTCCTATAGGACCAAAACAGTGAGCTTGCTCAGAACAAAAGAACTGTGCTTCCTACACACACGGTCATATCTAGTTCAATTCTGCTTAGGAAACTGACATGAATAGTAGATCCTCTTCAGTCCAATACACTGTACTTGCTGGGAACAGACGCGAGTGCTATTTGCCCTGTGTATGACAATGGGAGCGCAATAGTGACTCTTCTTACCAGAAAACAACTCTTGCTCGTAGGACCAGAAACTGCATGTGATTCAACTCCATTTAGGACTGGGAAACAAATGCTAGCTCGCCTTACAAGAAACACACCCTGCTTTTGAGAAAAGAGCACTCTTCTAGTCTACTGTGTTTCCTATGTGGTCAAAAGAGTGAGCTTGCTCAGAACAAAGAACTGAGCTTCCTACACACACGGGCCATATCTCGTTCAACTCTGTTTAGGAAACTGACAACAACAGTAGCTACTCTTCAGTCCGATACACTGTACTTGCTGGGAACAGACGCGAGTGCTATTTGCACTGTGTATGGCAATGGGAGCACAATAGTGATTCTTCTTACCAGAAAACAACTCTTGCTCGTAGGACCAGAAACTGCATGAGATTCAACTCCATTTAGGACTGGGAAACAAACGCTAGCTTGCATTACAAGAAACACACTCTGCTTTTGAGATAAGAGCCCTCTTATTCTCTAAAGTGTTTCCTATAAGGCCAGAACAGTGATCTTGCTCAGAAAAAAAAAACTGTGCTTCCTACACACACGGGCCATATCTAGTTCAACTCTGCTTAGGAAACTGACAAAAACAGTAATTCCTCTTCAGTACAATACCCTGTACTAGCTGGGAACACACGCGAGTGCTATTTGCACTGTGTATGGCAATGGGAGCGCAATAGTGACTTTTCTTACCAGAAAACAACTCTTGCTCGTAGGACTAGAAACTGCATGTGATTCAACTCCATTTAGGACTGGGAAACAAATGCTAGCTCGCCTTAAATGAAACACACTCTGCTTTTGAGAAAAGAGCACTCTTCTACTCTACTGTGTTTCCTATGGGTCCGAACAGTGAGCTTGCTCAGAACAAAAGAACTGTGATTCCTACACACACGGGCCATATCTAGTTCAACTCTGCTTAGGAAACTGACAAGAACAGTAGCTCCTCTTCAGTCCAATTCACTGTACATGCTAGGAACAGACGCCAGGACTATTTGCTCTGTGTATGACAATGGGAGCGCAATAGGGACTCTTCTTACCAGAAAACAACTCTTGCTCATAGGACCAGAAACTGCATGTGATTCAACTCCATTTAGGACTGGGAAACAAATGCTAGCTCGCCTTACATGAAACACACTCTGCTTTTGAGAAAAGAGTACTCTTCTACTCTACTGAGTCTCCTATGGGATCCGAACAGTGAGCTTGCTCAGAACAAAAGAACTGTGCTTCCTACACACACGGGCCATATCTAGTTCAACTCTGCTTAGGAAACTGACAAGAACAGTAGATCCTCTTCAGTCCAATACCCTGTACTTGCTGGGAACAGATGCAAGTGCTATTTGCACTGTGTATGGCAATGGGAGTGCAATAGTGACTCTTCTTACCAGAAAAAAACTCTTGCTCGTAGGACCAAAAACTGCATGTGTCTCAGCTCCATTTAGGACTGGGAAAGAAACGCAAGCTCGCCTTACAAAAAAAACACTCTGCTTTTGACAAAAGAGCATTCTTCTACTATACTGTGTTTCCTATAGGGCTTGAAGAGTGAGCTTCCTCAGAACAAAATAACTGTGCTTCCTGTACACAGGGGCCATATCTATTCAACTCTGCTTAGGAACCTGACAAGAACAGTAGATCCTCTTCAGTCCAATACACTGTACATGCTGGGAACAGACGCCAGCGCTATTTGCCCTGTGTATGACAATGGGAGCACAATAGTGACTCTTCTTACCAGAAAACAACTCTTGCTCATAGGACCAGAAACTCCATGTGATTCAACTCCACTTAGGACTGGGAAACAAACGATAGCTCGTTTTACAAGAAACACACTCTGCTTTTGAGAAAAGAGCACTCTTCTACTCTACAGTGTTTCCTATCGGGCCAGAACAGTGAGCTTGCTGAGAACAAAAGAACTGTGCTTCCTACACACACGGACCATATCTAGTTCAACTCTGCTTAGGAAACTGACAAGAACAGTAGCTCCTATTCAGTCCAATACACTGTACTTGCGGGGAACAGACGCAAGTGCTATTTGCACTGTGTATGGCAATTGGAGCGCAATAGTGACTCTTCTTACCAGAAAACAACTCTTGCTCATAGGACCAAAAACTGCATGTGACGCAACTCCATTTAGGACTGGGAAACAAACGCGAGCTCGCCTTACAAGAAACACACTCTGCTTTTGAGAAAAGAGCACTCTTCTACTCAACTCTGTTTCCTTTAGGACCAAAACAGTGAGCTTGCTCAGAACAAAAGAACTGTGCTTCCTACACACACGGTCATATCTAGTTCAATTCTGCTTAGGAAACTGACATGAATAGTAGATCCTCTTCAGTCCAATACACTGTACTTGCTGGGAACAGACGCGAGTGCTATTTGCCCTGTGTATGACAATGGGAGCGCAATAGTGACTCTTCTTACCAGAAAACAACTCTTGCTCGTAGGACCAGAAACTGCATGTGATTCAACTCCATTTAGGACTGGGAAACAAATGCTAGCTCGCCTTACATGAAACATACTCTGCTTTTGAGAAAAGAGCACTCATCTACCCTACTGAGTTTCCTATGGGGTCCGAACAGTGAGCTTGCTCAGAACAAAAGAACTGTGCTTCCTACACACACGGGCCATATCTAGTTCAACTCTGCTTAAAAAACTGACAAGAACAGTAGATCCTCTTCAGTCCAATACACTGTACTTGCTGGGAACAGATGCAAGTGCTATTTGCACTGTGTATGGCTGTGAGAGTGCAATAGTGACTCTTCTTCCCAGAAAAAAACTCTTGCTCGTAGGACCAAAAACTGCATGTGTCTCAACTCCATTTAGGACTGGGAAAGTAATGCTAGCTCGCCTTACAAGAAAAACTCTGTGCTTTTGACAAAAGAGCATTCTTCTACTATACTGTGTTTCCTATAAGGCCAGATGAGTGAGCTTCCTCAGAACAAAAGAACTGTGCTTCCTGCACACAGGGGCCATATCTATTCAATTCTGCTTAGGAAACTGACAAGAACAGTAGATCCTCTTCAGCCCAATACACTGTACATGCTGGGAACAGACGCCAGTACTATTTGCCCTGTGTATGTCAATGGGAGCACAATAGTGACTCTTCTTACCAGAAAACAACTCTTGTTCCTAGGACCAGAAACTGCATGTGACTCAACTCCATTTAGGACTGGGAAACAAACACTAGCTCGCCTTACAAGAAACACACCCTGCTTTTGAGAAAAAAGCACTCTTCTACTCTACTGTGTTTCCTATGTGGTCAAAACAGTGAGCTTGCTCAGAACAAAAGAACTGAGCTTCCTACACACACGGGCCATATCTCGTTCAACTCTGCTTAGGAAACTGACAACAACAGTAGCTACTCTTCAGTCCGATACACTGTACTTGCTGGGAACAGACGCGAGTGCTATTTGCTCTGTGCATGGCAATGGGAGCACAATAGTGACTCTCTTACCAGAAAACAACTCTTGCTCGTAGGACCAGAAACTGCATGAGATTCAACTCCATTTAGGACTGGGAAACAAATGCTAGCTCGCATTACAAGAAACACACTCTGCTTTTGAGAAAAGAGTCCTCTTATACTCTAAAGTGTTTCCTATAGGGCCAGAACAGTGAGCTTGTTCAGAAAAAAAAATGTGCTTCCTACACACACGGGCCATATCTAGTTCAACTCTGCTTAGGAAACTGACAAAAACAGTAGCTCCTCTTCAGTCCGGTACACTGTACTAGCTGGGAACACACGCGAGTGCTATTTGCACTGTGTATGGCAATGGGAGCACCATAGTGACTTTCCTTAAAAGAAAACAACTCTTGCTCGTAGGAACAGAAAATGCATGGGATTCAACTCCATTTAGGACTGGGAAACAAATGCTAGCTCGCCTTACAAGAAATACACTCTGCTTTTGAGAAAAGAGCACTCATCTACTCTACTGTGTTTCCTATGGGGTCCAAACAGTGAGCTTGCTCAGAACAGAAAACTGTGCTTCCTACACACGGACCATATCTAGTTCAACTCTGCTTATGAAACTGACAAGAACAGTAGCTCCTCTTCAGTCCGATACACTGTAATTGCTGGGAACAGACGCGAGTGCTATTTGCACTGTGTACGTCAATGGGAGCGCAATAGTGACTTTCCTTACCAGAAAACAACTCTTGCTCGTAGAACCAGAAACTGCATGTGATTCAACTCCATTTAGGACTGGGAAACAAACACTAGCTCGCCTTACAAGAAACACACCCTGCTTTTGAGAAAAGAGCACTCTTCTACTCTACTGTGTTTCCTATGTGGTCAAAACAGTGAGCTTGCTCAGAACAAAGAACTGAGCTTCCTACACACACGGGCCATATCTCGTTCAACTCTGTTTAGGAAACTGACAACAACAGTAGCTACTCTTTAGTCCGATACTCTGTACTTGCTGGGAACAGACGCGAGTGCTATTTGCACTGTGTATGGCAATGGGAGCACAATAGTGACTCTTCATACCAGAAAACAACTCTTGCTCGTAGGACCAGAAACTGCATGAGATTCAACTCCATTTAGGACTGGGAAACAAACGCTAGCTTGCATTACAAGAAACACACTCTGCTTTTGAGATAAGAGCCCTCTTATTTTCTAAAGTGTTTCCTATAGGGCCAGAACAGTGATCTTGCTCAGAAAAAAAAAAACTGTGCTTCCTACACACACGGGCCATATCTAGTTCAACTCTGCTTAGGAAACTGACAAAAACAGTAACTCCTCTTCAGTACGATACCCTGTACTAGCTGGGAACACACGCGAGTGCTATTTGCACTGTGTATGGCAATGGGAGCGCAATAGTGACTTTTCTTACCAGAAAACAACTCTTGCTCGTAGGACTAGAAACTGCATGTGATTCAACTCCATTTAGGACTGGGAAACAAATGCTAGCTCGCCTTACATGAAACACACTCTGCTTTTGAGAAAAGAGCACTCTTCTACTCTACTGTGATTCCTATGGGTCCGAACAGTGAGCTTGCTCAGAACAAAAGAACTGTGCTTCCTACACACACGGGCCATATCTAGTTCAACTCTGCTTAAGAAACTGAGAAGAACAGTAGCTCCTCTTCAGTCCAATTCACTGTTCATGCTAGGAACAGACGCCAGGACTATTTGCTCTGTGTAAGACAATGGGAGCGCAATAGAGACTCTTCTTACCAGAAAACAACTCTTGCTCTAAGGACCAGAAACTGCATGTGATTCAACTCCATTTAGGACTGGGAAACAAATGCTAGCTCGCCTTATATGAAACACACTCTGCTTTTGAGAAAAGAGTACTCTTCTACTCTACTGAGTCTCCTATGGGATCCGAACAGTGAGCTTGCTCAGAACAAAAGAACTGTGCTTCCTACACACACGGGCCATATCTAGTTCAACTCTGCTTAGGAAACTGACAAGAACAGTAGATCCTCTTCAGTCCAATACACTGTACTTGCTGGGAACAGATGCAAGTGCTATTTGCACTGTGTATGGGAATGGGAGTGCAATAGTGACTCTTCTTACCAGAAAAAAACTCTTGCTCGTAGGACCAAAAACTGCATGTGTCTCAGCTCCATTTAGGACTGGGAAAGAAACGCAAGCTCGCCTTACAAGAAAAACACTCTGCTTTTGACAAAAGAGCGTTCTTCTACTATACTGTGTTTCCTATAGGGCCTGAAGAGTGAGCTTCCTCAGAACAAAATAACTGTGCTTCCTGTACACAGGGGCCATATCTATTCAACTCTGCTTAGGAACCTGACAAGAACAGTAGATCCTCTTCAGTCCAATACACTGCACATGCTGGGAACAGACGCCAGCGCTATTTGCCCTGTGTATGACAATGGGAGCACAATAGTGACTCTTCTTACCAGAAAACAACTCTTGCTCATAGGACCAGAAACTGCATGTGATTCAACTCCATTTCGGACTGGGAAACAAACGATAGCTCGTTTTACAAGAAACACACTCTGCTTTTGAGAAAAGAGCACTCTTCTACTCTACAGTGTTTCCTATCGGGCCAGAACAGTGAGCTTGCTGAGAACAAAAGAACTGTGCTTCCTACACACACGGACCATATCTAGTTCAACTCTGCTTAGGAAACTGACAAGAACAGTAGCACCTATTCAGTCCAATACACTGTACTTGCGGGGAACAGACGCGAGTGCTATTTGCACTGTGTATGGCAATTGGAGTGCAATAGTGACTCTTCTTACCAGAAAACAACTCTTGCTCATAGGACCAAAAACTGCATGTGATGCAACTCCATTTAGGACTGGGAAACAAACGCGAGCTCGCCTTACAAGAAACACACTCTGCTTTTGAGAAAAGAGCACTCTTCTACTCAACTCTGTTTCCTATAGGACCAAAACAGTGAGCTTGCTCAGAACAAAAGAACTGTGCTTCCTACACACACGGTCATATCTAGTTCAATTCTGCTTAGGAAACAGACATGAATAGTAGATCCTCTTCAGTCCAATACACTGTACTTGCTGGGAACAGACGCGAGTGCTATTTGCCCTGTGTATGACAATGGGAGCGCAATAGTGACTCTTCTTACCAGAAAACAACTCTTGCTCGTAGGACCAGAAACTGCATGTGATTCAACTCCATTTAGGACTGGGAAACAAATGCTAGCTCGCCTTACTTGAAACACACTCTGCTTTTGAGAAAAGAGCACTCTTCTACCCTACTGAGTTTCCTATGTGGTCCTAACAGTGAGCTTGCTCAGAACAAGAGAACTGTGCTTCCTACACACACGGGCCATATCTAGTTCAACTCTGCTTAAAAAACTGACAAGAACAGTAGATCCTCTTCAGTCCAATACACTGTACTTGCTGGGAACAGATGCAAGTGCTATTTGCACTGTGTATGGCTTGAGAGTGCAATAGTGACTCTTCTTACCAGAAAAAAACTCTTGCTCGTAGGACCAAAAACTGCATGTGTCTCAACTCCATTTAGGACTGGGAAAGTAATGCTAGCTCGCCTTACAAGAAAAACTCTGTGCTTTTGACAAAAGAGCATTCTTCTACTATACTGTGTTTCCTATAGGGCCAGATGAGTGAGCTTCCTCAGAACAAAAGAACTGTGCTTCCTGCACAAAGCGGCCATATCTATTCAATTCTGCTTAGGAAACTGACAAGAACAGTAGATCCTCTTCAGCCCAATACACTATACATGCTGGGAACAGACGCCAGTACTATTTGCCCTGTGTATGACAATGGGAGCACAGTAGTGACTCTTCTTACCAGAAAACAACTCTTGCTCGTGGAACCAGAAACTGCATGTGACTCAACTCCATTTAGGACTGGGAAACAAACGCTAGCTCGCCTTACAAGAAATACACTCTGCTTTTGAGAAAAGAGCACTCTTCTACTCTACTGTGTTTCCTGTAGGGCCAGAACAGTGAGCTTGCTCAGAACAAAAGAACTGTGCTTCCTACACACATGGCCATATCTAGTTCAATTCTGAATAGGAACCTGACAAGAACAGTAGATCCACTTCAGTCCAATACACTGTACTTGGTGGGAACAGAAGCCAGTGCTATTTGTCCTGTGTATGGCAATGGCAGCGCAATAGTGACTATTCTTACCATAAAACAACTCTTGCTCGTAGGACCAGAAATTGCTTGTGATTCAACTCCATTTAGGACTGGGAAACAAACACTAGCTCGCCTTACAAGAAACACACCCTGCTTTTGAGAAAAGAGCACTTTTCTACTCTTCTGTGTTTCCTATGTAGTCAAAACAGTGAGCTTGCTCAAAACAAAAGAACTGAGCTTCCTACACACACGGGCCATATCTCATTCAACTCTGCTTAGGAAACTGACAACAACAGTAGCTACTCTTCAGTCCGATACACTGTACTTGCTGGGAACAGACGCGAGTGCTATTTGCACTGTGTATGGCAATGGGAGCACAATAGTGACTCTTCTTACCAGAAAACAACTCTTGCTCGTAGGACCAGAAACTGCATGAAATTCAACTCCATTTAGGACTGGGAAACAAACGCTAGCTCGCATTACAAGAAACACACTCTGCTTTTGAGAAAAGAGCCCTCTTATACTCTAAAGTGTTTCCTCTAGAGCCAGAACAGTGAGCTTGCTCAGAAAAAAAAAACTGTGCTTCCTACACACACGGGCCATATCTAGTTCAACTCTGCTTAGGGAACTGACAAAAACAGTAGCTCCTCTTCAGTCCGATACACTGTAATAGCTGGGAACACACGTGAGTGCTATTTGCACTGTGTATGGCAATGGGAGCACCATAGTGACATTCCTTACCAGAAAACAACTCTTGCTCGTAGGACCAGAAACTGTATGTGATTCAACTCCATTTAGGTCTGGGAAACAAATGCTAGCTCGCCTTACATGAAACACACTCTGCTTTTGAGAAAAGAGCACTCTTCTACTCTACTGTGTTTCCTATAGGGCCAGAACAGTGAGCTTGCTCAGAACAAGAGAACTGTTCTTCCTACACACACGGGCCATATCTCGTTCAACTCTGCTTAGGAAACTGACAAGAACAGTAGCTCCTCTTCAGTCCGATACACTATAATTGCTGGGAACAGACGCGAGTGCTCTTTGCACTTTGTATGGCAATGGGAACACAATAGTGACTTTCCTTACCAGAAAACAACTCTTGCTCATAGGACCAGAAACTGCATGTGATTCAACTCCATTTAGGACTGGGAAGCAAATGCTAGCTCGCCTTACAAGAAACACACTCTGCTTTTGAGAAAAGAGCAGTCTTCTACTCTACTGTGTTTCCTATAGGGCCAGAACAGTGAGCAAGCTCAGAACAAAAGACTGTGCTTCCTACACACACGGCCATATCTAGTTCAATTCTCCTTAGGAACCTGACAAGAACAGTAGATCCTCTTCGGTCCAATACACTGTATATGCTGGGAACAGACGCCAGTGCTTTTTGCCCTGTGTAAAACAATGGGAGCACAATAGTGACTCTTCTTACCAGAAAACAACTCTTGCTTGTAGGAACAGAAACTGCATGTGATTCAACTCCATTTAGGACTGGGAAACAAACGCTAGCTCGCCTTACAAGAAACACACTCTGCTTTTGAGAAAAGAGCACTCTTCTACTCTACTGTGTTTCCTATGTGGTCCGAACAGTGAGCTTGCTCAGAACAAAAAAACTGTGCTTCCTCCACACACGGCCATATCTAGTTCAATTCTGCTTAGGAACCTGACATGAACAGTAGATCCTCTTCAGTCCAATACAGTGTACTTGCTGGGAACAGACAACAGTGCTATTTGTAATGTGTATGGCAATGGAAGCACAATAGTGACTCTTTTTACCAGAACACAACTCTTGTTCGTAGGACCAGAAACTGCATGGGATTCAACTCCATTTAGGACTGGGAAACAAACGCTAGCTCGCCTTACAAGAAACAACCTCTGCTTTTGAGAAACGAGCACTATTCTACTCTACTGTGTTTCTGCTGTGGTCAAAACAGTGAGCTTGCTCAGTACAAAGGAACTGTGCTTCCTACACACACGGCCATATCTAGTTCAATTCTGATTAGGAACCTGACAAGAACAGTAGATCCACTTCAGTCCAATACCCTGTACTTGCTGGGAACAGACGACAGTGCTATTTGTCCTGTGTATGGCAATGGCAGCGCAATAGTGACTATTGTTACCATAAAACAACTCTTGCTCGTAGGACCAGAAACTGCATGTGATTCAACTCCATTTAGAACTGGGAAACAAACGCTAGTTCGTCTTCCAAGAAACACACTCTGCTTTTGAGAAATGAGCACTCTTCTACTCTACTGTGTTTCCTATAGAGCCAGAGCAGTGAGTTTCCTCAGAACAAAAGAACTGTGCTTCCTACACATGGACCATATCTAGTTCAACTCTGCTTAGGAAACTGACAAGAACAGTAGCTCCTATTCAGTCCAATACACTGTACTTGCTGGGAACAGACAACAGTGCTATTTGTCCTGTGTATGGCAATGGCAGCACAATAGTGACTCTTCTTACGAGAAAAGATCTCTTGCTCGTAGGACCAGAAATTGCATGGGATTCAACTCCATTTAGGACTGGGAAACAAACCCTAGCTCGCCTTACAAGAAACACACTCTGCTTTTGAGAAAAGAGCACTCTTCTACTCTAAAGTGTTTCCTATAGGGCCAGAACATTGAGCTTGCTGAGAACAAAAGAACTGTGCTTCCTACACACACGGGCCATATCTAGTTCAACTCTGCTTAGGAAACTAACAAGAACAGTAGCTCCTCTTCAGTCCGATACACTGTAATAGCTGGGAACACACGCGAGTGCTATTTGCACTTTGTATGTCAATGAGAGCGCAATAGTGACTTTCCTTACCAGAAAACAACTCTTGCTCATAGGACCAGAAACTGCATGTGATTCAACTCCATTTAGGACTGGGAAACAAATGCTAGCTCGCCTTACATGAAACACACTCTGCTTTTGAGAAAAGAGCACTCTTCTACTCTACTGTGTTTCCTATGGCATCCGAAAAGTAAGCTTGCTCAGAACAAAAGAACTGTGCTTCCTACACACACGGGCCATATCTAGTTCAACTCTGCTTAGGAAACTGACATGAACAGTAGATCCTCTTCAGTAAAATACACTGTACTTGCTGGGAACAGAAGCAAGTGCTATTTGCACTGTGTATGGCAATGGGAGTGCAATAGTGACTCTTCTTACCAGAGAAAAACTCTTGCTCGTAGGACCAAAAACTGCATGTGTCTCAACTCCATTTAGGACTGGGAAAGAAACACTAGCTCGCCTTACAAGAAAAACACTCTGCTTTTGAGAAAAGAGCACTCTTGTAATATACTGTGTTTCCTATAGGGCCAGAACAGTGAGCTTCCTCAGAACAAAAGAACTGTGCTTCCTGCACACATGGGCCATATCTATTCAATTCTGCTTAGGATACTGACAAGAACAGTAGATACTCTTCAGTCCAATACACTGTACATGCTGGGAAAAGACGCCAGTACTATTTGCCCTGTGTATGACAATGGGAGCACAATAGTGACTCTTCTTACCAGAAAACAACTCTTGCTCCTAGGACCAGGCACTGCATGTGATTCAACTCCATTTAAGACTGGGAAACAAACGCTAGCTCGCCTTACAAGAAACACACTCTGCTTTTGAAAAAAGAGCACTCTTCTACTCTACTGTGTTTCCTATGGTGTCCGAACAGTGAGCTTGCTCAGAACAAAAGAACTGTGCTTCCTACACACACGGCCATATCTAGTTCAAGTCTGCTTAGGAACCTGACAAGAACAGTAGATCCTCTTCAGTCCAATACACTATACTTGCTAGGAACAGACGCCAGTGCTATTTGTCCTGTGTATGGCAATGGCAGCGCAATAGTGACTCTTCTTACCATAAAACAACTCTTGCTCGTAGGACCAGAAACTGCATGTGATTCCACTCCATTTAGGACTGGGAAACAAACTCTAGCTCTCTTTACAAGAAACACACTCTGCTTTTGAGAAAAGAGCACTCTTCTACTCTACTGTGTTTCCTATAGGGACAGAACAGTGAGCTTGCTCAGAAAAAAAGAACTGTACTTCCTACACACACGGGCCACATCTAGTTCAACTCTGCTTAGGAAACAAACAAGAACAGTAGCTCCTCTTCAGTCCGATACACTGTACTTGTGGGGAACAGACGCGAGTGCCATTTGCACTGTGTTTGGCATTGGAGCACAATAGTGACTCGTCTTACCAGAAAACAACTCTTGTTCGTAGGACAAAAAACTGCGTGTGACTCAACTCCATTTAGGACTTGGAAACAAACGCTAGCTCGCCTTACAAGAACATACTCTGCTTTTGAGAAAAGAGCACTCTTCTACTCTACTGTGTTTCCTATGGTGTCCGAACAGTGATCTTGCTCAGAACAAAAGAACTGTGCTTCCTCCACACACGGCCATATCTAGTTCAAGTCTGCTTAGGAAACTGACAAGAACAGTAGATCCTCTTCAGTCCAATACACTGTACTTGCTGGGAACAGACGCCAGTGCTCTTTGTCCTGTGCATGGCAATGGCAGCGCAATAGTGACTCTTCTTACCATAAAACAACTCTTGCTCTTAGGACTAGAAACTGCATGTGATTCAACTCCATTTAAGACTGGGAAACAAACGCTAGCTGGCCTTACAAGAAACACACTCTGCTTTAGAGAAAAGAGCACTCTTCTACTCTACTGTGTTTCCTATAGGGCCAGAACAGTGAGCTTGCTCAAAACAAAAGAACTGTGCTTCCTACATACGGGCCATAACTAGTTCAACTCTGCTTAGGAAACTGACAAGAAATGTAGCTCCTCTTCAGTCCGATACACTGTACTTGCTGGGAACAGACGCGAGTGCTATTTGCACTGTGTATGGAAATGGGAGCGCAATAGTGACTTTCCTTACCAGAAAACAACTCTTGCTCGTAGGACCAGAAACTGCATGTGATTCAACTCCATTTAGGACTGGGGAACAAGTGCTAGCTCGCCTTACATGAAACACACTCTGCTTTTGAGAAAAGAGCACTCTTCTACTCTACTGTGTTTCCTATGGGGTCCGAACAGTGAGCTTGCTCAGAACAAAAGTACTGTGCCTCCTACACACACGGGCCATATCTAGTTCAACTCTGCTTAGGAAACAAACAAGAACTGTAGCTCCTCTTCAGTCCAATACACTGTACTTGCGGGGAACAGACGCGAGTGCTATTTGCACTGTGTATGGCAATTGGAGCACAATAGTGACTTGTCTTACGAGAAAACAACTCTTGCTCGTAGGACAAAAAACTGCATGTGACTCAACTCCATTTAGGACTGGGAAACAAACGCTAGCTCGCCTTACAAGAAACACACTCTGCTTTTGATAAAAGAGCACTCTTCTACTCTACTGTGTTTCCTATAGGGCCAGAATAGTGAGCTTGATCAGAACAAAAGAACTGTGCTTCCTTCACACGGGCCATATCTAGTTCAACTCTGCTTAGGAAACTGACAAGAACAGTAGCTCCTCTTCAGTCCGATACACTGTACTTTCTGGGAATGGACCGAGTGCTATTTGCACTATGTATGGCAATGGGAGCGCAATAGTGACTTTCCTTACCAGAAAACAACTCTTGCTCGTAGGACCAGAAACTGCATGTGATTCAACTACATTTAGGACTGGGAAACAAATGCTAGCTCGCCTTACATGAAACACACTCTGCTTTTGAGAAAAGAGCACTCTTCTACTCTACTGTGTTTCCTATGGGGTCCAAACAGTGAGCTTGCTCAGAACAAAAGAACTGTGCTTCCTACACACACGGGCCATATCTAGTTCAACTCTGCTTAGGAAACTGACAGTACAGTAGCTCCTATTCAGTCCAATACACTATACTTCCTGGGAACAGACGCGAGTGCTATTTGTAATGTGTATGGCAATGGGAGCGCAATAGTGACTTTCCTTACCAGAAAACAACTCTTGCTCGTAGGACCAGAAACTGCATGTGATTCAACTCCATTTAGGACTAGGAAACAAACGCTAGCTCGCCTTACAAGAAATACACTCTGCTTTTGAGAAAAGAGCACTGCTGTGGGATGTATGGCAAATGTGTTGCTAATTAATCAATAAAACACTGATTGGCCGTTGGCTAGGCAGGAAGTGTAGGCGGGGCAAGTAGGAGAATAAAGCAGGGAAGTGGAAGGCTGAGAGAGAGACACTGCCAGCCGCCATCAGGACAAGGAAGATGTAAGGTACCAGTAAGCCATGAGCCATGTGGCAAAGTAAAAATTAATAGAAATCTGCTAAATATAAGAGTAAGAGCTAGACAATAACAGGCCTTAGCTAATGGCCAAGCAGTTTAAATAATGTAAGAGTCTTTGTGTTTATTTTATAAGTGGGCTCTGAGACTGGCGGGACTTGGTGGTGGCAGCTGGAGAGAAATTCTCCAGCAACAAATGGCGTCCAATGTGTTGGCAAGAGTTTCCACCTAAAAACTGAGAAAAAAGATTCTAAAACGGAGCTAAAAACAGCTCCTAGTTGTCTCTTTCAAGCTAGTGGCAGCCTGCGTGTTTGAGCTACTATGGCGGGTTCCTGGCGTGCATGCTTGACCTGCAGTATGGCGGGAATGAGGCCTCTGCAAGTGGCACATTAATCTGTGTGGTGGATTTAGCCTTTGCTAGTACAAAACAAAACAAAACAAAAAAAAAGAGATTTCTGGGCTACACGCTGCTTTGATAGAAGCAGAGACCCACTATTTCTGAGAGTTGATGGCTCCCAGAGCTGGCGGAAAACGTAGCCATGTTGGGAATCTGAGGTGGGCGGAGCCAGCAGCCACAGCTGCTGCAGTTTAAAGCAATAGATTCACAATAAGACAGATTCAGATGTAATAGTTTACAATGTGTGTAAAAGATATGTAGGCTTGAAAGAGACAAAAAAGGTGATATATAGAGTTATAGAAACAAATACATAGTTTTAAAAAATAAAGTCATTAAAGAGACAGTAAAGGTGGTATAAAAAATAAGCCACGTAAAAATGGATATTACACAGAGAATCTGGATTGTGTTGTCGTTGGGACTTTTAACTGCAGAAAAACATTTGATTGTAAAAGCTGTAGAGTTATGCCAAAATGTATATTTTAAAGATACCTTGACTTCAAAATTTGGACGTAAGGATATGTTGCTTTCAAAAAGAGTCTCTTTTGTTTCCACAGAAAGCCAGAGGCTATGGATTTGTTCAAGATTAAGATACATCAGGTTTGACCAGCCAAGACCCCCTGAAGGTCTCCTATGACACCATGGCCCAGATGATCCAACATCCATAATGGTTTAAAGGCATCTGGCTCAGACGATACAGCCTCATGGACTATTCCATAATTCTAAATTTTTTTTTGTTTCCCCACAAGATACAGCGCCCCCTTCCAGCAGGAAGTAGTAAGAGAAGCTACGCCCAAATTGCCAAATTATATGTAATTTTACTTTGTTAAGGTTAAAACCTTCCTTTTTGAAAAAAAAAAGGGGGAAGTGCTGTGGGATGTATGGCAAATGTGTTGCTAATTAATCAATAAAACACTGGCCGTTGGCTAGGCAGGAAGTGTAGGCGGGGCAAGGAGGAGAATAAAGCGGGGAAGTGGAAGGCTGAGAGAGAGACACTGCCAGCCGCCATCAGGACAAGGAAGATGTAAGGTACCAGTAAGCCATGAGCCATGTGGCAAAGTAAAGATTAATAGAAATGGGCTAAATATAAGAGTAAGAGCTAGACAATAACAGGCCCGAGCTAATGGCCAAGCAGTTTAAATAATGTAAGAGTATGTGTGTTTATTTTATAAGTGGGCTCTGAGACTGGCGGGACTTGGTGGTGGGAGCTGGAGAGAAATTCTACAGCAACAGGGCACTCTTCTACTCTACTGTGTTTCCTATGGGGTCCAAACAGAGAGCTTGCTCAGAACAAAAGAACTGTGCTTCCTACACACATGGACCATATCTAGTTCAACTCTGCTTAGGAAACTGACAAGAACAGTAGCTCCTATTCAGTCCAATACACTGTACTTGCTGGGAACAGACGCCAGTGCTATTTGCACTGTGTATGGAATTTGGAGCACAATAGTGACTCTTCTTACCAGAAAACAACTCTTGCTCGTAGGAACAAAAACTGCCTGTGACTCAACTCCATTTTGGACTGGGAAACACACGCTAGCTCGCCTTACAAGAAACACATTCTGCTTTTGAGAAAAGAGCACTCTTCTACTCTACTGTGTTTCCTATGGGGTCTGAACAGTGAGCTTGCTCAGAACAAAAGAACTGTGCTTCCTACACACACGGCCATATCTAGTTCAACTCTGCTTAGGAACCTGACAAGAACAGTAGATCCTCTTCAGTCCAATACACTGTACTTGCTGGGAACAGACGCCAGTGCTATTTGTCCTGTGTATGTCAATGGGAGCGCAATAGTGACTTTCCTTACCAGAAAACAACTCTTGCTCGTAAGACCAGAAACTGCATGAGATTCAACTCCATTTAGGACTGGGAAACAAATGCTAGCTCGCCTTACATGAAACACACTCTGCTTTTGAGAAAAGAGCACTCTTCTACTCTACTGTGTTTCCTATGGAGTCCGAACAGTGAGCTTGCTCAGAACAAAAGAACTGTGCTTCCTACACACACGGGCATATCTAGTTCAACTCTGCTTAGGAAACTGACAAGAACAATAGCTCCTCTTCCTTCCAATACACTGTACTTGCAGGGAACAGACGCGAGTGCTATTTGCACTGTGTATGGCAATTGGAGCACAATAGTGACTTGTCTTACCAGAAAACAACTCTTGCTCATAGGATAAAAAACTGCATGTGACTCAACTCCATTTAGGACTAAGAAACAAACGCTAGCTCGACTTCCAAGAAACACACTCTGCTTTTGAGAAAAGAGCACTCTTCTACTCTACTGTGTTTCCTATAGAGCCAGAAGAGTGAACTTGCTCAGAACATTAGAACTGTGCTTCCTACACACACGGCCATATCTAGTTCAATTCTGCTTAGGAACCTGTAAAGAACAGTAGATCCTGTTCTGTACAATACACTGTACTTGCTGGGAACAGACGCCAGTGCTATTTGTCCTGTGTATGGCAATGGCAGCGCAATAGTGACTCTTCTTACCATAAAACAACCCTTGCTCGTAGGACTAGAAAGTGCATGTGATTCAACTCCATTTAGGACTGGGAAACAAACGCTAGCTCGACTTCCAAGAAACACTCTGCTTTTGAGAAAAGAGCACTCTTCTACTCTACTGATTTTCCTATAGAGCCAGAAGATTGAACTTGCTCAGAACATTAAGACTGTGCTTCCTACACACACGGCCATATCTAGTTCAATTCTGCTTAGGTACCTGAAAAGAACATTAGATCCTCTTCTGTACAATACACTGTACTTGCTGGGAAAAGACGCCAGTGCTATTTGTCCTGTGTATGGCAATGGCAGTGCAATAGTGACTCTTCTTACCATAAAATAACTCTTGCTCGTAGGACTAGATACTGCATGTGATTCATCTCCATTTAGGACTGGGAAACAAACGCTAGCTCGCCTTACAAGAAACACACTCTGCTTTAGGGAAAAGAGCACTCTTCTACTCTATTGTATTTCCTATAGGGCCAGAACAGGGAGCTTTCTCAGAACAAAAGAACTGTGCTTCCTACACACGGGCCATAACTAGTTCAACTCTGCTTAGAAAACTGACAAGAACAGTAGCTCCTCTTCAGTCCGTACATTGTACTTGCTGGGAACAGACGGGTGTGCTATTTGCACTGTGTATGGCTTGGGAGCACAATAGTGACTTTCCTTACCAGAAAACATCTCTTGCTCGTAGGACCAGAAACTGCATGTGATTCAACTCCATTTAGGACTGGGAAACAAATGCTAGCTCGCCTTACAAGAAACACACTCTGCTTTTGAGAAAAAATACTCTTCTACTCTACTGTGTTTCCTATGGGGTCCGAACAGTGAGCTTGCTCAGAACAAAAGAACTGTGCTTTCTACACACACGGGCCATATCTAGTTCAACTCTGCTTAGGAAACAAACAAGAACAGTAGCTCCTCTTCAGTCCGATACACTGTACTTGTGGGGAACAGACGCGAGTGCCATTTGCACTGTGTTTGGCATTGGAGCACAATAGTGACTCGTCTTACCAGAAAACAACTCTTGTTCGTAGGACAAAAAACTGCATGTGACTCAACTCCATTTAGGACTGGGAAACAAACGCTAGCTCGACTTACAAGAAACACACTCTGGTTTTGAGAAAAGAGTACTCTTCTACTCTACTGTGTTTCCTATGTGGTCCAAACAGTGAGCTTGCTCAGAACAAAAAACTGTGCTTCCTACACACACGGCCATATCTAGTTCAATTCTGCTTAGGAACCTGACAAGAACAGTAGATCCTGTATAGTCCAATACACTGTACTTGCTGGGAACAGACGCCAGTGCTATTTGTCCTATGTATGGCAATGGCAGCGCAATAGTGACTCTTCTTACCAGAAAACAACTCTTGCTTGTAGGACCAGAAACTGCATGTGATTCAACTGCATTTAGGACTGGGAAACAAAAGCTGGCTCACCTTACAAGAAACACACTCTGCTTTAGAGAAAAGAGCACTCTTCTACTCTACTGTGTTTCCTATAGGGCCAAAACAGTGAGCTTGCTCAGAACAAAAGAACTGTGCTTCCTACACACGGGCCATATCTAGTTCAACTCTGCTTAGGAAACTGACAAGAACAGTAGCACCTCTTCAGTCCGATACACTGTACTTGCTGGGAACAGACACGAGTGCTATTTGCACTGTGTATGGCAATGGGAGCGCAATAGTGACTTTCCTTACCAGAAAACAACTCTTGCTCGTAGGAACAGAAACTGCATGTGATTCAACTCCATTTAGGACTGGGAAACAAATCGTAGCTCGCCTTATATGAAACACACTCTGCTTTTGAGAAAAGAGCACTCTTCTACTCTACTGTGTTTCCTAAGGGGTCCGAACAGTGAGCTTGCTCAGAACAAAAGAACTGTGCTTCCTACACACATGGGCCATATCTAGTTCAACTCTGCTTAGGAAACAAACAAGAACAATAGCTCCTCTTCCTTCCAATACACTGTACTTGCAGGGAACAGAGGGCGAGTGCTATTTGCACTGTGTATGGCAATTGGAGCACAATAGTGACTTGTCTTACCAGAAAACAACTCTTGCTCATAGGATAAAAAACTGCATGTGACTCAACTCCATTTAGGACTAGGAAACAAACGCTAGCTCGACTTCCAAGAAACACACTCTGCTTTTGAGAAAAGAGCACTCTTCTACTCTACTGTGTTTCCTATAGAGCCAGAAGATTGAACTTGCTCAGAACATTAGAACTGTGCTTCCTACACACACGGCAATATCTAGTTCAATTCTGCTTAGGAACCTGACAAGAACAGTAGATCCTCTTCAGTCCGATACACTGTACTTGCTGGGAGCAGACGCGAGTGCTATTTGCACTGTGTATGTCAATGGGAGCGCAATAGTGATTTTCCTTACCAGAAAACAACTCTTGCTCGTTAGACCAGAAACTGTATGAGATTCAACTCCATTTAGGACTGGGAAACACATGCTAGCTCGCCTTACATGAAACACACTCTGCTTTAGAGAAAAGAGCACTCTTCTACTCTACTGTGGTTCCTATAGGGCCAGAACAGTGAGCTTGCTCAGAACAAAAGGACTGTGCTTCCTACACACAGGGCCATATCTCCTTCAACTCTGCTTAGGAAACTGACAAGAACAGTAGCACCTCTTCAGTCCGATACACTGTACTTGCTGGGAACAGACGCGAGTGCTATTTGCACTGTGTATGGCAATGGGAGCGCAATAGTGACTTTCCTTACCAGAAAACAACTCTTGCTCGTAAGACCAGAAACTGCATGTGATTCAATTCCATTTAGGACTGGGAAACAAACGCTAGCTCGCCTTACAAGAAACACACTCTGCTTTTAAGAAAAGAGCACTCTTCTACTCTACTGTGTTTCCTATAGGGAAAGAACAGTGAGCTTGCTCAGAACAAAGAACTGAGCTTCCTACACACATGGCCGTATCTAGTTCAATTCTGCTTAGGAACCTGACAAGAACAGTAGATCCTCTTCAGTCCAATACACTGTACTTGCTGCAATCAGACGCCAGTGCTATTTGTCCTGTGTATGGCAATGGCAGCGCAGTAGTGACTCTTCTTACGAGAAAAGAACTCTTGCTCGTAGGACCAGAAACTGCATGGGATTCAACTCCATTTAGGACTGGGAAACAAACGCTAGCTCGCCTTACAAGAAACACACTCTGCTTTTGAGAAAAGAGCACTCTTCTACTCTACTGTGTTTCCTACGGGGTCCAAACAGTGAGCATGCTCAGAACAAAAGTACTGTGCTTCCTACACACATCGACCATATCTAGTTCAACTCTGCTTTGGAAACTGACAAGAACAGAAGCTGCTCTTCAGTCCAATACACTGTACTTGCTGGGAACAGATGCGAGTGCTATTTGCACTGTGTATGGCAATGGGAGCACAATAGTGACTTCCTTACCAGAAAACAACTCTTGCTCGTAGGACCAGTAACTGCATGTGATTTAACTCCATTTAGGACTGGGAAACAAACGCTAGCTCGCCTTACAAGAAACACACTCTGCTTTTGAGAAAAGAGCACTCTTCTACTCTACTGTGTTTCCTATGTGGTCCGAACAGTGAACTTGCTCAGAACAAAAAAACTGTGCTTCCTCCACACACGGCCATATCTAGTTCAATTCTGCTTAGGAACCTGACATGAACAGTAGATCCTCTTCAGTCCAATACACTGTACTTGCTGGGAACAGACAACAGTGCTATTTGTCCTGTGTATGGCAATGGCAGCACAATAGTGATTCTTCTAACGAGAAAAGATCTCTTGCTCGTAGGACCAGAAACTGCATGGGATTCAACTCCATTTAGGACTGGGAAACAAACGCTAGCTCGCCTTACAAGAAACACACTCTGCTTTTGAGAAAAGAGCACTTTTCTACTCTAAAGTGTTTCCTATAGGGCCAGAACAGTGAGCTTGCTGAGAACAAAAGAACTGTGCTTCCTGCACACACGGGCCATATCTAGTTCAACTCTGCTTAGGAAACTAACAAGAACAGTAGCTCCTCTTCAGTCCGATACACTGTAATAGCTGGGAACACACGCGAGTGCTATTTGCACTGTGTATGTCAATGAGAGCGTAATAGTGACTTTCCTTACCAGAAAACAACTCTTGCTCGTAGGACCAGAATCTGCATGTGATTCAACTCCATTTAGGACTGGGAAACAAATGCTAGCTCGCCTTACATGAAACACACTGCTTTTGAGAAAAGAGCACTCTTCTACTCTACTGTGTTTCCTATTGGGTCCGAAAATTGAGCTTGCTGAGAACAAAAGAACTGTGCTTCCTACACACACGGGCCATATATAGTTCAACTCTGCTTAGGAAACTGACATGAACAGTAGATCCTCTTCAGTCCAATACACTGTACTTGCTGGGAACAGATGCAAGTGCTATTTGCACTGTGTATGGCAATGAGAGTGCAATTGTGACTCTTCTTACCAGAAAACAACTCTTGCTTGTAGGAACAGAAACTGCATGTGATTCAACTCCATTTAGGACTGGGAAACAAACGCTAGCTCGCCTTACAAGAAAAACACTCTGCTTTTGAGAAAAGAGCACTCTTCTAAAATACTGTGTTTCCTACAGGGAAAGAACAGTGAACTTGCTCAGAACAAAGAACTGTGCTTCCTACACACATGGCCGTATCTAGTTCAATTCTGCTTAGGAACCTGACAAGAACAGTAGATCCTCTTCAGTCCAATACACTGTACATGCTGGGAACAGACGCCAGTGCTATTTGCCCTGTGTAAAACAATGGGAGCACAAGAGTGACTCTTCTTACCAGAAAACAACTCTTGCTCGTAGGAACAGAAACTGCATGTGACTCAACTCCATTTAGGACTAGGAAACAAACTCTAGCTCGCCTTACAAGAAACACACTCTGCTTTTGAAAAAAGAGCACTCTTCTACTCTACTGTATTTCTTATGTGGTCCGAACACTGAGCTTGCTCAGAACAAAAAAACTGTGCTTCCTCCACACACGGCAATATCTAATTCAATTCTGCTTAGGAACCTGACATGAACAGTAGATCCTCTTCAGTCCAATACACTGTACTTGCTGGGAACAGACAACAGTGCTATTTGTCCTGTGTATGGCAATGGCAGCACAATAGTGACTCTTCTTACGAGAAAAGAACTCTTGCTCGTAGGACCAGAAACTGCATGTGATTCAACTCCATTTAGGACTGGGAAACAAACGCTAGCTCGACTTCCAAGAAACACACTGTGCTTTTGAGAAAAGAGCACTCTTCTACTCTTCTTTGTTTCCTATAGAGCCAGAAGATGCAACTTACTCAGAACATTAAGACTGTTCTTCCTACACACACGGCCATATCTAGTTCAATTCTGCTTAGGAACCTGACAAGAACAGTAGATCCTCTTCTGTACAATACACTGTACTTGCTGGGAACAGACGCCAGTGCTATTTGTCCTGTTTATGGCAATGGCAGTGCAATAGTGACTCTTCTTACCATAAAACAACTCTTGCTCGTAGGACTAGATACTGCATGTGATTCATCTCCATTTAGGACTGGGAAACAAACGCTAGCTTGCCTTAAAAGAAACACACTCTGCTTTAGGGAAAAGAGCACTCTTCTACTCTATTGTGTTTCCTATAGGGCCAGAACAGTGAGATTTCTCAGAACAAAAGAACTGTGCTTCCTACACACGGGCCATAACTAGTTCAACTCTGCTTAGGAAACTGACAAGAACAGTAGCTCCTCTTCAGTCCGTTACATTGTACTTGCTGGGAACAGACGCGAGTGCTATTTGCACTGTGTATGGCTTGGGAGCTCAATAGTGACTTTCCTTACCAGAAAACAACTCTTGCTCGTAGGACCAGAAACTGCATGTGATTCAACTCCATTTAGGACTGGGAAACAAATGCTAGCTCGCCTTACAAGAAACACACTCTGCTTTTGAGAAAAGAGCACTCTTCTACTCTACTGTGTTTCCTATGGGGTCCGAACAGTGAGCTTGCTCAGAACAAAAGAACTGTGCTTTCTACACACACGGGCCATATCTAGTTCAACTCTGCTTAGGAAACTGACAAGAACAGTAGCTCCTCTTCAGTCCGATACACTGTACTTGCGGGGAACAGACGCGAGTGCTATTTGCACTGTGTTTGGCATTGGAGCACAATAGTGACTCGTCTTACCAGAAAACAACTCTTTCTCGTAGGACAAAAAACTGCATGTGACTCAACTCCCTTTAGGACTGGGAAACAAACGCTAGCTCGCCTTACAAGAAACACACTCTGCTTTTGAGAAAAGAGCACTCTTCTACTCTACTGTGTTTCCTATGGGGTCCGAACAGTGAGCTTGCTCAGAACAAAAGAACTGTGCGTCCTACACACACGGCCATATCTAGTTCAATTCTGCTTAGGAACCTGACAAAAACATTAGATCCTGTATAGTCCAATACACTGTAGTTGCTGGGAACAGACGCCAGTGCTATTTGTCCTGTGTATGGCAATGGCAGCGCAATAGTGACTCTTCTTACCAGAAAACAACTCTTGCTTGTAGGACCAGAAACTGCATGTGATTCAACTCCATTTAGGACTGGGAAACAAAAGCTGGCTCACCTTACAAGAAACACACTCTGCTTTAGAGAAAAGAGCACTCTTCTACTCTACTGTGTTTCCTATAGGGCCAGAACAGTGAGCTTGCTCAGAACAAAAGAACTGTGCTTCCTACACACGGGCCATATCTAGTTCAACTCTGCTTAGGAAACTGACAAGAACAGTAGCACCTCTTCAGTCCGATACACTGTACTTGCTGGGAACAGATGCGAGTGCTATTTCCACTGTGTATGGCAATGGGAGCGCAATAGTGACTTTCCTTACCAGAAAACAACTCTTGCTCATAAGATCAGAAACTGCATGTGATTCAACTCCATTTAGGACTGGGAAACAAATGCTAGCTCACCTTACATGAAACACACTCTGCTTTTGAGAAAAGAGCACTCTTCTACTCTACTGTGTTTCCTAAGGGGTCCGAACAGTGAGCTTGCTCAGAACAAAAGAACTGTGCTTCCTACACACATGGGCCATATCTAGTTCAACTCTGCTTAGGAAACTGACAAGAACAATACCTCCTCTTCCTTCAAATACACTGTATTTGCAGGGAAGAGACGCGAGTGCTATTTGCACTGTGTATGGCAATTGGAGCACAATAGTGACTTGTTTACCAGAAAACAACTCTTGCTCGTAGGACAAAAAACTGCATGTGACTCATCTCCATTTAGGACTAGGAAACAAACGCTAGCTCTCCATGCAAGAAACACACTCTGCTTTTGAGAAAAGAGCACTCTTCTACTCTACTGTGTTTCCTATAGAGCCAGAAGATTGAACTTGCTCAGAACATTAGAAGTGTGCTTCCTACACACATGGCAATATCTAGTTCAATTCTGCTTAGGAACCTGACAAGAACAGTAGATCCTCTTCTGTACAATACACTGTACTTGCTGGGAACAGACACCAGTGCTATTTGTCCTGTGTATGGCAATGGCAGTGCAATAGTGACTCTTCTTACCATAAAACAACTCTTGCTCATAGGACTAGAAACTGCATGTGATTCAACTCCATTTAGGACTGGGAAACAAATGCTAGCTCGCCTTACAAGAAACACACTCTGCTTTAGGGAAAAGAGCACTCTTCTACTCTATTGTGTTTCCTATAGGGCCAGAACAGTGAGCTTGCTCAGAACAAAAGAACTGTGCTTCCTACACACGGGCCATAGCTAGTTCAATTCTGCTTAGGAAACTGACAAGAACAGTAGCTCCTCTTCAGTTCGATACACTGTACTGGCTGGGAACAGACGCGAGTGCTATTTGCACTGTGTATGGCAATGTGAGTGCAATAGTGACTTCCCTTACCAGAAAACAACTCTTGCTTGTAGGACCAGAAACTGCATGTGATTCAACTCCATTTAGGACTGGGAAACAAATGCTAGCTCGCCTTACAAGAAACACACTCTGCTTTTGAGAAAAGAGCACTCTTCTACTCTACTGTGTTTCCTATAGGGCCAGAACAGTGAGCTTGCTCAGAACAAAAGAACTGTGCTTCCTACACACGGGCCATATCTAGTTCAACTCTGCTTAGGGAACTGACAGTACAGTAGCTCCTATTCAGTCCAATACACTGTACTTCCTGGGAACAGACGCGAGTGCTATTTGTAATGTGTATGGCAATGGGAGCGCAATAGTGACTTTCCTTACCAGAAAACAACTCTTGCTCGTAGGACCAGAAACTGCATGTGATTCAACTCCATTTAGGACTAGGAAACAAACGCTATCTCACCTTACAAGAAATACACTCTGCTTTTGAGAAAAGAGCACTGCTGTGGGATGTATGGCAAATGTGTTGCTAATTAATCAATAAAACACTGATTGGCCGTTGGCTAGGCAGGAAGTGTAGGCGGGGCAAGGAGGAGAATAAAGCAAGTAAGTGGAAGGCTGAGAGAGAGACACTGCCAGCCGCCATCAGGACAAGGAAGATGTAAGGTACCAGTAAGCCATGAGCCATGTGGCAAAGTAAAAATTAATAGAAATCTGCTAAATATAAGAGTAAGAGCTAGACAATAACAGGCCTTAGCTAATGGCCAAGCAGTTTAAATAATGTAAGGGTCTTTGTGTTTATTTTATAAGTGGGCTCTGAGACTGGCGGGACTTGGTGGTGGCAGCTGGAGAGAAATTCTCCAGCAACAAATGGCGTCCAATGTGTTGGCAAGAGTTTCCACCTAAAAACTGAGAAAAAAGATTCTAAAACGGAGCTAAAAACAGCTCCTAGTTGTCTCTTTCAAGCTAGTGGCAGCCTGCGTGTTTGAGCTACTATGGCGGGTTCCTGGCGTGCATGCTTGACCTGCAGTATGGCGGGAATGAGGCCTCTGCAAGTGGCACATTAATCTGTGTGGTGGATTTAGCCTTTGCTAGTACAAAACAAAACAAAACAAAAAAAAAAGAGATTTCTGGGCTACACGCTGCTTTGATAGAAGCAGAGACCCACTATTTCTGAGAGTTGATGGCTCCCAGAGCTGGCGGAAAACGTAGCCATGTTGGGAATCTGAGGTGGGCGGAGCCAGCAGCCACAGCTGCTGCAGTTTAAAGCAATAGATTCACAATAAGACAGATTCAGATGTAATAGTTTACAATGTGTGTAAAAGATATGTAGGCTTGAAAGAGACAAAAAAGGTGATATGTAGAGTTATAGAAACAAATACATAGTTTTAAAAAATAAAGTCATTAAAGAGACAGTAAAGGTAGTATAAAAAATAAGCCACGTAAAAATGGATATTAAACAGAGAATCTGGATTGTGTTGTCGTTGGGACTTTTAACTGCAGAAAAACATTTGATTGTAAAAGCTGTAGAGTTATGCCAAAATGTATATTTTAAAGATACCTTGACTTCAAAATTTGGATGTAAGGATATGTTGCTTTGGAAAAGAGTCTCTTTTGTTTCCACAGAAAGCCAGAGGCTATGGATTTGTTCAAGATTAAGATACATCAGGTTTGACCAGCCAAGACCCCCTGAAGGTCTCCTATGACACCATGGCCCAGATGATCCAACATCCATAATGGTTTAAAGGCATCTGGCTCAGACGATACAGCCTCATGGACTATTCCATAATTCTAAATTTTTTTTTGTTTCCCCACAAGATACAGCGCCCCCTTCCAGCAGGAAGTAGTAAGAGAAGCTACGCCCAAATTGCCAAATTATATGTAATTTTACTTTGTTAAGGTTTAAACCTTCCTTTTTGAAAAAAAAAAGGGGGAAGTGCTGTGGGATGTATGGCAAATGTGTTGCTAATTAATCAATAAAACACTGATTGGCCGTTGGCTAGGCAGGAAGTGTAGGCGGGGCAAGGAGGAGAATAAAGCGGGGAAGTGGAAGGCTGAGAGAGAGACACTGCCAGCCGCCATCAGGACAAGGAAGATGTAAGGTACCAGTAAGCCATGAGCCATGTGGCAAAGTAAAGATTAATAGAAATGGGCTAAATATAAGAGTAAGAGCTAGACAATAACAGGCCTGAGCTAATGGCCAAGCAGATTAAATAATGTAAGAGTCTGTGTGTTTATTTTATAAGTGGGCTCTGAGACTGGCGGGACTTAGTGGTGGGAGCTGGAGAGAAATTCTACAGCAACAGAGCACTCTTCTACTCTACTGTGTTTCCTATGGGGTCCAAACAGTGAGCTTGCTCAGAACAAAAGAACTGTGCTTCCTACACACATGGACCATATCTAGTACAACTCTGCTTAGGAAACTGACAAGAACAGTAGCTCCTATTCAGTCTAATACACTGTACTTGCTGGGAACAGACGCCAGTGCTATTTGCCCTGTGTAAAACAATGGGAGCACAATAGTAACTCTTCTTACCAGAGAACAACTCTTGCTCGTAGGAACAAAAACTGCATGTGATTCAACTCCATTTATGACTGGGAAACAAACGCTAGCTCGCCTTACAAGAAACACACTCTGCTTTAGAGAAAAGAGCACTCTTCTACTCTACTGTGTTTCCTATAGGGCCAGAACAGTGAGCTTGCTCAGAACAAAAGAACTGTGCTTCCTACACACACGGGCCATATCTAGTTCAACTCTGCTTAGGAAACTGACAAGAACAATAGCTCCTCTTCCTTCCAATACACTGTACTTCCGGGGAACAGACGCGAGTGCTATTTGCACTGTGTTTGGCAATTGGAGCACAATAGTGACTTGTCTTACCAGAAAACAACTCTTGCTCATAGGACAAAAAACTGCATGTGACTCAACTCCATTTAGGACTAGGAAACAAACGCTAGCTCAACTTCCAAGAAACACACTCTGCTTTTGAGAAAAGAGCACTCTTCTACTCTACTGTGTTTCCTATAGAGCCAGAAGAGTGAACTTGCTCAGAATATTAGAACTGTGCTTCCTACACACACGGCCATATCTAGTTCAATTCTGCTTAGGAACCTGACAAGAACAGTAGATCCTCTTCTGTACAATACACTGTACTTGCTGGGAACAGACGCCGGTGCTATTTGTCCTGTGTATGGCAATGGCAGCGCAATAGTGACTCTTCTTACCATAAAACAACCCTTGCTCGTAGGACTAGAAACTGCATGTGATTCAACTCCATTTAGGACTGGGAAACAAACGCTAGCTCGACTTCCAAGAAACACACTCTGCTTTTGAGAAAAGAGCACTCTTCTACTCTACTTTGTTTCCTATAGAGCCAGAAGATTGAACTTGCTCAGAACATTAAGACTGCTCTTCCTACACACACGGCCATATCTAGTTCAATTCTGCTTAGGAACCTGACAAGAACAGTAGATCCTCTTCTGTACAATACACTGTACTTGCTGGGAACAGACGCCAGTGCTATTTGTCCTGTGTATGGCAATGGCAGTGCAATAGTGACTCTTCTTACCATAAAACAACTCTTGCTCATAGGACTAGATACTGCATGTGATTCATCTCCATTTAGGACTGGGAAACAAACGCTAGCTCGCCTTAAAAGAAAAAACACTCTGCTTTAGGGAAAATTTGCACTCTTCTACTCTACTGTGTTTCCTATAGGGCCAGAACAGTGAGCTTGCTCAGAACAAGAGAACTGTGCTTCCTACACACACGGGAAATATCTCGTTCAACTCTGCTTAGGAAACTGACAAGAACAGTAGCTCCTCTTCAGTCCGATGCACTGTACTTGCTGGGAAGAGACGCGAGTGCTATTGGCACTGTGTATGGCAGTGGGAACACAATAGTGACTTTCCTTACCAGAAAACAACTCTTGCTCGTAGGACGAGAAACTGCATGTGATTCAACTCCATTTAGGACTGGGAAACAAACGCTAGCTCGCCTTACAAGAAACACACTCTGCTTTTGAGAAAAGAGCACTCTTCTACTCTACTGTGTTTCCTATAGGGAAAAAACAGTGAGCTTGCTCAGAACAAAGAACTGTGCTTCCTACACACATGGCCGTATCTAGTTCAATTCTGCTTAGGAACCTGACAAGAACAGTAGATCCTCTTCCGTCCAATACACGGTACATGCTGGGAACAGACGCCAGTGCTATTTGCCCTGTGTAAAACAATGGGAGCACAATAGTAACTCTTCTTACCAGAAAACATCTCTTGCTCGTAGGATCAGAAACTGCATGTGATTCAACTCCATTTAGGACTGGGAAACAAACGCTAGCTCGCCTTACAAGAAACAAACTCTGCTTCTGAGAAAAGAGCACTCTTCTACTCTACTGTGTTTCCTATAGGGCCAGAACAGTGAGCTTGCTCAGAACAAAAGAACTGTGCTTCCTACACACGGGCCATATCTAGTTCAACTCTGCTTAGGAAACTGACAAGAACAGTAGCTCCTCTTCAGTCCGATACACTGTACTTGCTGGGAACAGACGCGAGTGCTATTTGCACTGTGTATGGCAATGGGAGCGCAATAGTGACTTTCCTTACCAGATAACAACTCTTGCTCGTAAGACCAGAAACTGCATGAGATTCAAATCCATTTAGGACTGGGAAACAAATGCTAGCTCGCCTTCCATGAAACACACTCTGCTTTTGAGAAAAGAGCACTCTTCTACTCTACTGTGTTTCCTATGGGGTCCGAACAGTGAGCTTGCTCAGAACAAAAGAACTGTGCTTCCTACACACACGGGCCATATCTAGTTCAACTCTCCTTAGGAAACTGACAAGAACAATAGCTCCTCTTCCTTCCAATACACTGTACTTCCAGGGAACAGACGCGAGTGCTATTTGCACTGTGTATGGCAATTGGAGCACAATAGTGACTTGTCTTACCAGAAAACAACTCTTGCTCGTAGGACAAAAAACTGCATGTGACTCAACTCCATTTAGGACTAGGAAACAAACGCTAGCTCGACTTCCAAGAAACACACTCTGCTTTTGAGAAAAGAGCACTCTTCTACTCTACTGTGTTTCCTATAGAGCCAGAAGAGTGAACTTGCTCAGAACATTAGAACTGTGCTTCCTACACACACGGCCATATCTAGTTCAATTCTGCTTAGGAACCTGAGAAGAACAGTAGATCCTCTTCTGTACAATACACTGTACTTGCTGGGAACAGACGCCAGTGCTATTTGTCCTGTGTATGGCAATGGCAGTGCAATAGTGACTCTTCTTACCATAAAACAACTCTTGCTCGTAGGACTAGATACTGCATGTGATTCATCTCCATTTAGGACTGGGAAACAAACGCTAGCTCGCCTTAAAAGAAACACACTCTGCTTTAGGGAAAAGAGCACTCTTCTACACTATTGTGTTTCCTATAGGGCCAGAACAGTGAGCTTTCTCAGAACAAAAGAACTGTGCTTTCTACACACACGGGCCATATCTAGTTCAACTCTGCTTAGGAAACAAACAAGACAGTAGCTCCTCTTCAGTCCGATACACTGTACTTGTGGGGAACAGACGCGAGTGCTTTTGCACTGTGTTTGGCATTGGAGCACAATAGTGACTCGTCTTACCAGAAAACAACTCTTGCTCCTAGGACAAAAAACTGCATGTGACTCAACTCCATTTAGGACTGGGAAACAAACGCTAGCTCGACTTACAAGAAACACACTGTGGTTTTGAGAAAAGAGTACTCTTCTACTCTACTGTGTTTCCTATGTGGTCCGAACAGTGAGCTTGCTCAGAACAAAAGAACTGTGCTTCCTACACACACGGCCATATCTAGTTCAATTCTGCTTAGGAACCTGACAAGAACAGCAGATCCTGTATAGTCCAATACACTGTACTTGCTGGGAACAGACGCCAGTGCTATTTGTCCTGTGTATGGCAATGGCAGCGCAATAGTGACTCTTCTTACCAGAAAACAACTCTTGCTTGTAGGACCAGAAACTGCATGTGATTCAACTCCATTTAGGACTGGGAAACAAAAGCTGGCTCACCTTACAAGAAACACACTCTGCTTTAGAGAAAAGAGCACTCTTCTACTCTACTGTGTTTCCTATAGGGCCAGAACAGTGAGCTTGCTCAGAACAAAAGAACTGTGCTTCCTACACACGGGCCATATCTAGTTCAACTCTGCTTAGGAAACTGACAAGAACAGTAGCACCTCTTCAGTCCTATACACTGTACTTGCTGGGAACAGACGCGAGTGCTGTTTGCACTGTGTATGGCAATGGGAGCGCAATAGTGACTTTCCTTACCAGAAAACAACTCTTGCTCGTAAGACCAGAAACTGCATGTGATTCAACTCCATTTAGGACTGGGAAACAAATGCTAGCTCGCCTTACATGAAACACACTCTGCTTTTGAGAAAAGAGCACTCTTCTACTCTACTGTGTTTCCTAAGGGGTCCGAACAGTGAGCTTGCTCAGAACAAAAGAACTGTGCTTCCTACACACATGGGCCATATCTAGTTCAACTCTGCTTAGGAAACTGACAAGAACAATACCTCCTCTTCCTTCAAATACACTGTGCTTGCAGGGAAGAGACGCGAGTGCTATTTGCACTGTGTATGGCAATTGGAGCACAATAGTGACTTGTTTACCAGAAAACAACTCTTGCTCGTAGGACAAAAAACTGCATGTGACTCATCTCCACGTAGGACTAGGAAACAAACGCTAGCTCTCCATGCAAGAAACACACTCTGCTTTTGAGAAAAGAGCACTCTTCTACTCTACTGTGTTTCCTATAGAGCCAGAAGATTGAACTTGCTCAGAACATTAGAGGTGTGCTTCCTACACACATGGCAATATCTAGTTCAATTCTGCTTAGGAACCTTACAAGAACAGTAGATCCTCTTCTGTACAATACACTGTACTTGCTGGGAACAGACACCAGTGCTATTTGTCCTGTGTATGGCAATGGCAGTGCAATAGTGACTCTTCTTACCATAAAACAACTCTTGCTCATAGGACTAGAAACTGCATGTGATTCAACTCCATTTAGTACTGGGAAACAAACGCTAGCTCGCCTTACAAGAAACACACTCTGCTTTAGGGAAAAGAGCACTCTTCTACTCTATTGTGTTTCTTATAGGGCCAGAACAGTGAGCTTGCTCAGAACAAAAGAACTGTGCTTCCTACACACGGGCCATAGCTAGTTCAACTCTGCTTAGGAAACTGACAAGAATAGTAGCTCCTCTTCAGTTCGATACACTGTACTTGCTGGGAACAGACGCGAGTGCTATTTGCACTGTGTATGGCAATGGGAGTGCAATAGTGACTTCCCTTACCAGAAAACAACTCTTGCTTGTAGGACCAGAAACTGCATGTGATTCAACTCCATTTAGGACTGGGAAACAAATGCTAGCTCGCCTTACAAGAAACACACTCTGCTTTTGAGAAAAGAGCACTCTTCTACTCTACTGTTTTTCCTATAGGGCCAGAACAGTGAGCTTGCTCAGAACAAAAGAACTGTGCTTCCTACACACGGGCCATATCTAGTTCAACTCTGCTTAGGAAACAAACAAGAACAGTAGCTCCTCTTCAGTCCGATACACTGTACTTGCAGGGAACAGACGCGAGTGCTATTTGCACTGTGTATGGCATTGGAGCACAATAGTGACTCGTCTTACCAGAAAACAACTCTTGCTCGTAGGACAAAAAACTGCATGTGACTCAACTCCATTGAGGACTGGGAAACAAATGCTAGCTCGACTTACAAGAAACACACTCTGCTTTTGAGAAAAGAGCACTCTTCTACTCTACTGTGTTTCCTATGGGGTCCGAACAGTGAGCTTGCTCAGAACAAAAGAACTGTGCTTCCTACACACACGGCCATATCTAGTTCACTTCTGCTTAGGAACCTGACAAGAACAGTAGATCCTCTTCAGTCCAATACACTGTACTTGCTGGGAACAGACGCCAGTGCTATTTGTCCTGTGTATGGCAATGGCAGCGCAATAGTGACTCTTCTTAACAGAAAACAACTCTTGCTTGTAGGACCAGAGACTGCATGTGATTCAACTCCATTTAGGACTGGGAAACAAAAGCTAGCTCACCTTACAAGAAACACACTCTGCTTTAGAGAAAAGAGCACTCTTCTACTCTACTGTGTTTCCTACAGGGCCAGAACAATGAGCTTGCTCAGAACAAAATAACTGTGCTTCCTACACACGGGCCATATCTAGTTCAACTCTGCTTAGGAAACTGACAAGAACAGTAGCTCCTCTTCAGTCCGATACACTGTTCTTGCTGGGAACAGACGCGAGTGCTATTTGCACTGTGTATGTCTATGGGAGCTCAATAGTGACTTTCCTTACCAGAAAACAACTCTTGCTCGTAAGACCAGAAACTGCATGAGATTCAACTCCATTTAGGACTGGGAAACAAATGCTAGCTCGCCTTACATGAAACACACTCTGCTTTAGAGAAAAGAGCACTCTTCTACTCTACTGTGTTTCCTATAGGACCAGAACAGTGAGCTTGCTCAGAACAAAAGGACTGTGCTTCCTACACACAGGGCCATATCTCGTTGAACTCTGCTTAGGAAACTGACAAGAACAGTAGCCCCTCTTCAGTCCCATACACTGTACTTCCTGGGAACAGACGCGAGTGCTATTTGCACTGTGTATGGCAATGGGAGCGCAATAGTGACTTTCCTTACCAGAAAACAACTCTTGCTCGTAAGACCAGAAACTGCATGTGATTCAATTCCATTTAGGACTGGGAAACAAATGCTAACTCGCCTTACATGAAACACTCTCTGCTTTTGAGAAAAGAGCACTCTTCTACTCTACTGTGTTTCCTAAGGGGTCCGAACAGTGAGCTTGCTCAAAACAAAAGAACTGTGCTTCCTACACATGGGCCATATCTAGTTCAACTCTGCTTAGGAAACTGACAAGAACAATAGCTCCTCTTCCTTCCAATACACTGTACTTGCAGGGAACAGACGCAAGTGCTATTTGCACTGTGTATGGCATTTGGAGCACAATAGTGACTTGTCTTACCAGAAAACAACTCTTGCTCGTAGGACAAAAAACTGCATGTGACTCAACTCCATTTAGGACTAGGAAACAGACGCTAGCTCTCCATGCAAGAAACACACTCTGCTTTTGAGAAAAGAGCACTCTTCTACTCTACTGTGTTTCCTATAGAGCCATAAGATTGAACTTGCTCAGAACAAAAGAACTGTGCTTCCTACACACAGGGCCATATCTAGTTCAATTCTGCTTAGGAACCTGAAAAGAACAGTAGATCCTCTTCTGTACAATGCACTGTACTTGCTGGGAACAGACGCCGGTGCTATTTGTCCTGTGTATGGCAATGGCAGTGCAATAGTGACTCTTCTTACCATAAAACAACTCTTGCTCGTAGGACTAGAAACTGCATGTGATTCAACTCCATTTAGTACTGGGAAACAAACGCTAGCTCGCCTTACAAGAAACACACTCTGCTTTAGGGAAAAGAGCACTCTTCTACTCTATTGTGTTTCCTATAGGGCCAAAACAGTGAGCTTTCTCAGAACAAAAGAACTGTGCTTCCTACACACGGGCCATAACTAGTTCAACTCTGCTAAGGAAACTGACAAGAACAGTAGCTCCTCTTCAGTCCGATACACTGTACTTGCTGGGAACAGACGCGAGTGCTATTTGCACTGTGTATGGCAATGGGAGCACAATAGTGACTTTCCTTACCAGAAAACAACTCTTGCTCGTAGGACCAGAAACTGCATGTGATTCAACTCCATTTAGGACTGGGAAACAAATGCTAGCTCGCCTTACAAGAAACACACTCTGCTTTTGAGAAAAGAGCACTCTTCTACTCTACTGTGTTTCCTATGGGGTCTGAACAGTGAGCTTGCTCAGAACAAAAGAACTGTGCTTTCTACACACACGGGCCATATCTAGTTCCACTCTGCTTAGGAAACAAACAAGAACAGTAGCTCCTCTTCAGTCCGATACACTGTACTTGCTGGGAACAGACGCGAGTGCTATTTGCACTGTGTATGGCATTGGAGCACAATAGTGACTCGTCTTACCAGAAAACAAATCTTGCTCGTCGGACAAAAAACTGCATGTGACTCAACTCCATTTAGGACTGGGAAGCAAATGCTAGCTCAACTTACATGAAACACACTCTGCTTTTGAGAAAAGAGCACTCTTCTACTCTACTGTGTTTCCTATGGGGTCCGAACAGTGAGCTTGCTCAGAACAAAAGACCTGTGCTTCCTACACACACGGCCATATCTAGTTCAATTCTGCTTAGGAACCTGACAAGAACAGTAGATCCTCTTCAGTCCAATACACTGTACTTGCTGGGAACAGACGCCAGTGCTATTTGTCCTGTGTATGGCAATGGCAGCGCAATAGTGACTCTTCTTACCAGAAAACAACTCTTGCTTGTAGGACCAGAAACTGCATGTGACTCAACTCCATTTAGGACTGGGAAACAAAAGCTAGCTCACCTTACAAGAAACACACTCTGCTTTAGAGAAAAGAGCACTCTTCTACTCTACTGTGTTTCCTATAGGGCCAGAACAGTGAGCTTGCTCAGAACAAAAGAACTGTGCTTCCTACACACGGGCCATATCTAGTTCAACTCTGCTTAGGAAACTGACAAGAACAGTAGCTCCTCTTCAGTCCGATACACTGTTCTTGCTGGGAACAGACGCGAGTGCTATTTGCACTGTGTATGTCTATGGGAGCACAATAGTGACTTTCCTTACCAGAAAACAACTCTTGCTCGTAAGACCAGAAACTGCATGAGATTCAACTCCATTTAGGACTGGGAAACAAATGCTAGCTCGCCTTACATGAAACACACTCTGCTTTAGAGAAAAGAGCACTCTTCTACTCTACTGTGTTTCCTATAGGACCAGAACAGTGAGCTTGCTCAGAACAAAAGGACTGTGCTTCCTACACACAGGGCCATATCTCGTTGAACTCTGCTTAGGAAACTGACAAGAACAGTAGCCCCTCTTCAGTCCCATACACTGTACTTCCTGGGAACAGACGCGAGTGCTATTTGCACTGTGTATGGCAATGGGAGCGCAATAGTGACTTTCCTTACCAGAAAACAACTCTTGCTCGTAAGACCAGAAACTGCATGTGATTCAATTCCATTTAGGACTGGGAAACAAATGCTAACTCGCCTTACATGAAACACTCTCTGCTTTTGAGAAAAGAGCACTCTTCTACTCTACTGTGTTTCCTAAGGGGTCCGAACAGTGAGCTTGCTCAAAACAAAAGAACTGTGCTTCCTACACATGGGCCATATCTAGTTCAACTCTGCTTAGGAAACTGACAAGAACAATAGCTCCTCTTCCTTCCAATACACTGTACTTGCAGGGAACAGACGCAAGTGCTATTTGCACTGTGTATGGCATTTGGAGCACAATAGTGACTTGTCTTACCAGAAAACAACTCTTGCTCGTAGGACAAAAAACTGCATGTGACTCAACTCCATTTAGGACTAGGAAACAGACGCTAGCTCTCCATGCAAGAAACACACTCTGCTTTTGAGAAAAGAGCACTCTTCTACTCTACTGTGTTTCCTATAGAGCCATAAGATTGAACTTGCTCAGAACAAAAGAACTGTGCTTCCTACACACAGGGCCATATCTAGTTCAATTCTGCTTAGGAACCTGACAAGAACAGTAGATCCTCTTCTGTACAATGCACTGTACTTGCTGGGAACAGACGCCAGTGCTATTTGTCCTGTGTATGGCAATGGCAGTGCAATAGTGACTCTTCTTACCATAAAACAACTCTTGCTCGTAGGACTAGAAACTGCATGTGATTCAACTCCATTTAGTACTGGGAAACAAACGCTAGCTCGCCTTACAAGAAACACACTCTGCTTTAGGGAAAAGAGCACTCTTCTACTCTATTGTGTTTCCTATAGGGCCAAAACAGTGAGCTTTCTCAGAACAAAAGAACTGTGCTTCCTACACACGGGCCATAACTAGTTCAACTCTGCTAAGGAAACTGACAAGAACAGTAGCTCCTCTTCAGTCCGATACACTGTACTTGCTGGGAACAGACGCGAGTGCTATTTGCACTGTGTATGGCAATGGGAGCACAATAGTGACTTTCCTTACCAGAAAACAACTCTTGATCGTAGGACCAGGAACTGCATGTGATTCAACTCCATTTAGGACTGGGAAACAAATGCTAGCTCGCCTTACAAGAAACACACTCTGCTTTTGAGAAAAGAGCACTCTTCTACTCTACTGTGTTTCCTATGGGGTCTGAACAGTGAGCTTGCTCAGAACAAAAGAACTGTGCTTTCTACACACACGGGCCATATCTAGTTCCACTCTGCTTAGGAAACAAACAAGAACAGTAGCTCCTCTTCAGTCCGATACACTGTACTTGCTGGGAACAGACGCGAGTGCTATTTGCACTGTGTATGGCATTGGAGCACAATAGTGACTCGTCTTACCAGAAAACAAATCTTGCTCGTCGGACAAAAAACTGCATGTGACTCAACTCCATTTAGGACTGGGAAGCAAATGCTAGCTCAACTTACATGAAACACACTCTGCTTTTGAGAAAAGAGCACTCTTCTACTCTACTGTGTTTCCTATGGGGTCCGAACAGTGAGCTTGCTCAGAACAAAAGACCTGTGCTTCCTACACACACAGCCATATCTAGTTCAATTCTGCTTAGGAACCTGACAAGAACAGTAGATCCTCTTCAGTCCAATACACTGTACTTGCTGGGAACAGACGCCAGTGCTATTTGTCCTGTGTATGGCAATGGCAGCGCAATAGTGACTCTTCTTACCAGAAAACAACTCTTGCTTGTAGGACCAGAAACTGCATGTGACTCAACTCCATTTAGGACTGGGAAACAAAAGCTAGCTCACCTTACAAGAAACACACTCTGCTTTAGAGAAAAGAGCACTCTTCTACTCTACTGTGTTTCCTATAGGGCCAGAACAGTGAGCTTGCTCAGAACAAAAGAACTGTGCTTCCTACACACGGGCCATATCTAGTTCAACTCTGCTTAGGAAACTGACGAGAACAGTAGATCCTCTTCAGTCCGATACACTGTACTTGCTGGGAACAGACGCGAGTGCTATTTGCACTGTGTATGTCAATGTGAGCGCAATAGTGATTTTCCTTACCAGAAAACAACTCTTGCTCGTAAGACCAGAAACTGCATGAGATTCAACTCCATATAGGACTGGGAAACAATGCTAGCTCGCCTTACATGAAACACACTCTGCTTTTGAGAAAAGAGCACTCTTCTACTCTACTGTGTTTCCTAAGGGGTCCGAACCGTGAGCTTGCTCAAAACAAAAGAACTGTGCTTCCTGCACACATGGGCCATATCTAGTTCAACTCTGCTTAGGAAACTGACAAGAACAATAGCTCCTCTTCCTTCCAATACACTGTACTTGCAGGGAAGAGACGCGAGTGCTATTTGCATTGTGTATGGCATTTGGAGCACAATAGTGACTTGTCTTACCAGAAAACAACTCTTGCTCGTAGGACAAAAAACTGCATGTGACTCAACTCCATTTAAGACTAGGAAACAAACGCTAGCTCTCCATGCAAGAAACACACTCTGCATTTGAGAAAAGAGCACTCTTCTACTCTACTGTGTTTCCTATAGAGCCAGAAGATTGAACTTGCTCAGAACAAAAGAACTGTGCTTCCTACACACACGGCCATATCTAGTTCAATTCTGCTTAGGAACCTGACAAGAACAGTAGATCCTCTTCTGTACAATGCACTGTACTTTCTGGGAACATACGCCAGTGCTATTTGTCCTGTGTATGGCAATGGCAGTGCAATAGTGACTCTTCTTACCATAAAACAACTCTTGCTCGTAGGACTAGAAACTGCATGTGATTCAACTACATTTAGTACTGGGAAACAAACGCTAGCTCGCATTACAAGAAACACACTCTGCTTTAGGGAAAAGAGCACTCTTCTACTCTATTGTGTTTCCTATAGGGCCAGAACAGTGAGCTTTCTCAGAACAAAAGAACTGTGCTTCCTACACACGGGCCATAACTAGTTCACCTCTGCTTAGGAAACTGACAAGAACAGTAGCTCCTCTTCAGTCCGATGCACTGTACTTGCGGGGAACAGACGCGAGTGCTATTTGCACTGTGTATGGCATTGGAGCACAATAGTGACTCGTCTTACCAGAAAACAAATCTTGCTCATAAGACAAAAAACTGCATGTGACTCAACTCCATTTAGGACTGGGAAGCAAATCCTAGCTCAACTTACAAGAAACACACTTTGCTTTTGATAAAAGAGCACTCTTCTACTCTACTGTGTTTCCTATGGGGTCCGAACAGTGAGCTTGCTCAGAACAAAAGAACTGTGATTCCTACACACACGGCCATATCTAGTTCACTTCTGCTTAGGAACCTGACAAGAACAGTAGATCCTCTTCAGTCCAATACACTGTACTTGCTGGAAAAAGACGACAGTGCTATTTGTCCTGTGTATGGCAATGGCAGTGCAATAGTGACTCTTCTTACCAGAAAACAACTCTTGCTTGTAGGACCAGAAACTGCATGTGATTCAACTCTATTTAGGACTGGGAAACAAAAGCTAGCTCACCTTACAAGAAACACACTCTGCTTTAGAGAAAAGAGCAGTCTTCGACTCTACTGTGATTCCTATAGGGCCAGAAGAGTGAGCTTGCTCAGAACAAAATAACTGTGCTTCCTACACACGGGCCATATCTAGTTCAACTCTGCTTAGGAAACTGACAAGAACAGTAGCTCCTCTTCAGTCCGATACACTGTACTTGCTGGGAACAGACGCGAGTGCTATTTGCACTGTGTATGTCAATGGGAGCGCAATAGTGACTTTCCTTACCAGAAAAAAACTCTTGCTCGTAAGACCAGAAACTGCATGAGATTCAACTCCATTTAGGACTGGGAAACAAATGCTAACTCGCCTTACAAGAAACACACTCTGCTTTTGAGAAAAGAGCACTCTTCTACTCTACTGTGTTTCCTATGGGGTCCGAAAAGTGAGCTTGCTCAGAACAAAAGAACTGTGCTTCCTACACACACGGGCCATATCTAGTTGAACTCTGCTTAGGAAACTGACAAGACAGTAGCTCCTCTTCAGTCCGATACACTGTACTTGCTTGGAACAGACGCGAGTGCTATTTGCACTGTGTATGGCAATTGGAGCACAAGAGTGACTTGTCTTACCAGAAAACAACTCTTGCTCGTAGGACAAAAAACTGCATGTGACTCAACTCCATTTAGGACTAGGTAACAAACGCTACCTCGACTTCCAAGAAACATACTCTGCTTTTGAAAAAAGAGCACTCTTCTACTCTACTGTGTTTCCTATAGAGACAGAAGAGTGAACTTGCTCAGAACATTAGAACTGTGCTTCCTAAACACACGGCCATATCTAGTTCAATTCTGCTTAGGAACCTGACAAGAACAGTAGATCCTCTTCTGTACAATACACTGTACTTGCTGGGAACAGACGCCAGTGCTATTTGTCCTGTGTATGGCAATGGCAGCGCAATAGTGACTCTTCTTACCATAAAACAACCCTTGCTCGTAGGACTAGAAACTGCATGTGATTCAACTCCATTTAGGACTGGGAAACAAACGCTAGCTTGACTTCCAAGAAACACACTCTGCTTTTGAGAAATGAGCACTCTTCTACTCTACTTTGTTTAATATAGAGCCAGAAGATTCAACTTGCTCAGAACATTAAGACTGTGCTTCCTACACACACGGCCATATCTAGTTCAATTCTGCTTAGGAACCTGACAAGAACAGTAGATCCTCTTCTGTACAATACACTGCACTTGCTGGGAAAGACGCCAGTGCTATTTGTCCTGTGTATGGCAATGGCAGTGCAATAGTGACTCTTCTTACCATAAAACAACTCTTGCTCGTAGGACTAGATACTGCATGTGATTCATCTCCATTTAGGACTGGGAAACAAACGCTAGCTCGCCTTACAAGAAACACACTCTGCTTTAGGGAAAAGAGCACTCTTCTACTCTATTGTGTTTCCTATAGGGCCAGAACAGTGAGCTTTCTCAGTACAAAAGAACTGTGCTTCCTACACACGGGCCATAACTAGTTCAACTCTGCTTAGAAAACTGACAAGAACAGTAGCTCCTCTTCAGTCCGTTACATTGTACTTGCTGGGAACAGACGCGAGTGCTATTTGCACTGTGTATGGCTTGGGAGCACAATAGTGACTTCCCTTACCAGAAAACAACTCTTGCTCGTAGGACCAGAAACTGCATGTGGTTCAACTCCATTTAGGACTGGGAAACAAATGCTAGCTCGCCTTACAAGAAACACACTCTGCTTTAGGGAAAAGAGCACTCTTCTACTCTACTGTGTTTCCTATGGGGTCCGAACAGTGACCTTGCTCAGAACAAAAGAACTGTGCTTTCTACACACACGGGCCATATCTAGTTCAACTCTGCTTAGGAAACAAACAAGAACAGTAGCTCCTCTTCAGTCCGATACACTGTACTTGCGGGGAACAGACGCGAGTGCTATTTGCACTGTGTATGGCATTGGAGCACAATAGTGACTCGTCTTACCAGAAAACAACTCTTTCTCGTAGGACAAAAAACTGCATGTGACTCAACTCCATTTAGGACTGGGAAACAAACGCTAACTCTACTTACAAGAAACACACTCTGGTTTTGAGAAAAGAGTACTCTTCTACTCTACTGTGTTTCCTATGTGGTCCGAACAGTGAGCTTGCTCAGAACAAAAGAACTGTGCTTCCTACACACACGGCCATATCTAGTTCAATTCTGCTTAGGAACCTGACAAGAACAGTATATCCTGTATAGTCCAATACACTGTACTTGCTGGGAACAGACGCCAGTGCTATTTGTCCTGTGTATGGCAATGGCAGCGCAATAGTGACTCTTCTTACCAGAAAACAACTCTTGCTTGTAGGACCAGAAACTGCATGTGATTCAACTCCATTTAGGATTGGGAAACAAAAGCTGGCTCACCTTACAAGAAACACCCTGCTTTGGAGAAAAGAGCACTCTTCTACTCTACTGTGTTTCCTATAGGGCCAGAACAGTGAGCTTGCTCAGAACAAAATAACTGTGCTTCCTACACACGAGCAATATCTCGTTCAACTCTGCTTAGGAAACTGACAAGAACAGTAGCACCTCTTCAGTCTGATACACTGTACTTGCTGGGAACAGACGCGAGTGATATTTGCACTGTGTATGGCAATGGGAGCGCAGTAGTGACTTTCCTTACCACAAAACAACTCTTGCTCGTAAGACCAGAATCTGCATGTGATTCAACTCCATTTAGTACTGGGAAACAAACGCTAGCTCGCCTTACAAGAAACACACTCTGCTTTAAGGAAAAGAGCACTCTTCTACTCTATTGTGTTTCCTATAGGGCCAGAACAGTGAGCTTTCTCAGAACAAAAAAACTGTGCTTCCTACACACGGGCCATAACTAGTTCAACTCTGCTTAGGAAACTGACAAGAACAGTAGCTCCTCTTCAGTCCGATACACTGTACTTGCTGGGAACAGACACGAGTGCTATTTTCATTGTGTATGGCAATGGGAGCGCAATAGTGACTTTCCTTACCAGAAAACAACTCTTGCTCGTAGGACCAGAAACTGCATGTGATTCAACTCCATTTAGGATTGGGAAACAAATGCTAGCTCGCCTTACAAGAAACACACTCTGCTTTTGAGAAAAGAGCACTCTTCTCCTCTACTGTGCTTCCTATGGGGTCCGAACAGTGAGCTTGCTCAGAACAAAAGAACTGTGCTTTCTACACACACGGGCCATATCTAGTTCAACTCTTCTTAGGAAACAAACAAGAACAGTAGCTCCTCTTCAGTCCGATACACTGTACTTGCGGGGAACAGACGCGAGTGCTATTTGCACTGTGTATGGCATTGGAGCACAATAGTGACTCGTCTTACCAGAAAACAACTCTTGCTCGTAGGACAAAAAACTGCATGTGACTCAACTCCATTTAGGACTGGGAAACAAACGCTAGCTCAACTTACAAGAAACACACTCTGCTTTTGAGAAAGGAGCACTCTTCTACTCTACTGTGTTTCCTATGGGGTCCGAACAGTGAGCTTGCTCAGAACAAAAGAACTGTGCTTCCTACACACACGGGGATATCTAGTTCACTTCTGCTTAGGAACCTGACAAGAACAGTAGATCCTCTTCAGTCCAATACACTGTACTTGCTGGGAACAGACGCGAGTGCTATTTGCACTGTGTATGGCAATTGGAGCACAATAGTGACTGTCTTACCAGAAAACAACTCTTGCTCGTAGGACAAAAAACTGCATGTGACTCAACTCCATTTAGGACTAGGAAACAAACGCTAGCTCGACTTCCAAGAAACACACTCTGCTTTTGAGAAAAGAGCACTCTTCTACTCTACTGTGTTTCCTATAGAGCCAGAAGAGTGAACTTGCTCAGAACATTAGAACTGTGCTTCCTACACACACGGCCATATCTAGTTCAATTCTGCTTAGGAACCTGACAAGAACAGTAGATCCTCTTCTATACAATACACTGTACTTGCTGGGAACAGACGCCAGTGCTATTTGTCCTGTGTATGGCAATGGCAGCGCAACAGTGACTCTTCTTACCATAAAACAACCCTTGCTCGTAGGACTAGAAACTGCATGTGATTCAACTCCATTTAGGACTGGGAAACAAAAGCTAGCTCACCTTACAAGAAACACACTCTGCTTTAGAGAAAAGAGCACTCTTCTACTCTACTATGTTTCCTATAGGGCCAGAACAGTGAGCTTGCTCAGAACAAAAGAACTGTGCTTCCTACACACGGGCCATATCTCGTTCAACTCTGCTTACGAAACTGACAAGAACAGTAGCTCCTCTTCAGTCCGATCCACTGTACTTGCTGGGAACAGACGCGAGTGCTATTTGCACTGTGTATGTCAATGGGAGCGCAATAGTGACTTTCCTTACCAGAAAACAACTCTTGCCCGTAAGACCAGAAACTGCATGAGATTCAACTCCATTTAGGACTGGGAAACAAATGCTAGCTCGCCTTACATGAAACACACTCTGCTTTAGAGAAAAGAGCACTCTTCTACTCTACTGTGTCCTATAGGGCCAGAACAGTGAGCTTGCTCAGAACAAAAGGACTGTGCTTCCTACACACAGGGCCATATCTCTTTCAACTCTGCTTAGGAAACTGACAAGAACAGTAGCACCTCTTCAGTCCGATACACTGTACTTGCTGGGAACAGACGCGAGTGCTATTTGCACTCTGTATGTCAATGGGAGCGCAATAGTGACTTTCCTTACCAGAAAACAACTCTTGCTCGTAAGACCAGAAACTGCATGTGATTCAATTCCATTTAGGACTGGGAAACAAATGCTAGCTCGCCTTACATGAAACACACTCTGCTTTTGAGAAAAGAGCACTCTTCTACTCTACTGTGTTTCCTAAGGGGTCCGAACAGTGAGCTTGCTCAGAACAAAAGAACTGTGCTTCCTACACACCTGGGCCATATCTAGTTCAACTCTGCTTAGGAAACTGACAAGAACAATAGCTCCTCTTCCTTCCAATACACTGTACTTGCAGGGAACAGACGCGAGTGCTATTTGCACTGTGTATGGCATTTGGAGCACAATAGTGACTTGTCTTACCAGAAAACAACTCTTGCTCGTAGGACAAAAAACTGCATGTGAGTCAACTCCATTTAGGACTAGGAAACAAACGCTAGCTCTCCATGCAAGAAACACACTCTGCTTTTGAGAAAAGAGCACTCTTCTACTCTACTGTGTTTCCTATAGGGCCAGAAGATTGAACTTGCTCAGAACAAAAGAACTGTGCTTCCTACACACACGGCCATATCTAGTTCAATTCTGCTTAGGAACCTGACAAGAACAGTAGATCCTCTTCTGTACAATGCAATGTACTTGCTGGGAACAGACGCCAGTGCTATTTGTCCTGTGTATGGCAATGGCAGTGCAATAGTGACTCTTCTTACCATAAAACAACTCTTGCTCATAGGACTAGAAACTGCATGTGATTCAACTCCATTTAGTACTGGGAAACAAACGCTAGCTCGCCTTACAAGAAACACACTCTGCTTTAGGGAAAAGAGCACTCTTCTACTCTATTGTGTTTCCTATATGGCCAGAACAGTGAGCTTTGTCAGAACAAAAGAACTGTGCTTCCTACACACGGGCCATAACTAGTTCAACTCTGCTTAGGAAACTGACAAGAACAGTAGCTCCTCTTCAGTCCGATACACTGTACTTGCTGGGAACATACGCGAGTGCTATTTGCACTGTGTATGGCAATGGGAGCACAATAGTGACTTGTCTTACCAGAAAACAACTCTTGCTCATAGGATAAAAAACTGCATGTGACTCAACTCCATTTAGGACTAGGAAACAAACGCTAGCTCGACTTCCAAGAAACACACTCTGCTTTTGAGAAAAGAGCACTCTTCTACTCTACTGTGTTTCCTATAGAGCCAGAAGATGGAACTTGCTCAGAACATTAGAACTGTGCTTCCTACACACACGGCAATATCTAGTTCAATTCTGCTTAGGAACCTGACAAGAACAGTAGATCCTCTTCAGTCCGATACACTGTATTGCTGGGAACAGACGCGAGTGCTATTTGCACTGTGTATGTCAATGGGAGCGCAATAGTGATTTTCCTTACCAGAAAACAACTCTTGCTCGTTAGACCAGAAACTGTATGAGATTCAACTCCATTTAGGACTGGGAAACACATGCTAGCTCGCCTTACATGAAACACACTCTGCTTTAGAGAAAAGAGCACTCTTCTACTCTACTGTGGTTCCTATAGGGCCAGAACAGTGAGCTTGCTCAGAACAAAAGGACTGTGCTTCCTACACACAGGGCCATATCTCCTTCAACTCTGCTTAGGAAACTGACAAGAACAGTAGCACCTCTTCAGTCCGATACACTGTACTTGCTGGGAACAGACGCGAGTGCTATTTGCACTGTGTATGGCAATGGGAGCGCAATAGTGACTTTCCTTACCAGAAAACAACTCTTGCTCGTAAGACCAGAAACTGCATGTGATTCAATTCCATTTAGGACTGGGAAACAAACGCTAGCTCGCCTTACAAGAAACACACTCTGCTTTTAAGAAAAGAGCACTCTTCTACTCTACTGTGTTTCCTATAGGGAAAGAACAGTGAGCTTGCTCAGAACAAAGAACTGAGCTTCCTACACACATGGCCGTATCTAGTTCAATTCTGCTTAGGAACCTGACAAGAACAGTAGATCCTCTTCAGTCCAATATACTGTACTTGCTGCAATCAGACGCCAGTGCTATTTGTCCTGTGTATGGCAATGGCAGCGCAGTAGTGACTCTTCTTACGAGAAAAGAACTCTTGCTCGTAGGAACAGAAACTGCATGTGACTCAACTCCATTTAGGACTAGGAAACAAACTCTAGCTCGCCTTACAAGAAACACACTCTGCTTTTGAAAAAAGAGCACTCTTCTACTCTACTGTATTTCCTATGTGGTCCGAACACTGAGCTTGCTCAGAACAAAAAAACTGTGCTTCCTCCACACACGGCAATATCTAATTCAATTCTGCTTAGGAACCTGACATGAACAGTAGATCCTCTTCAGTCCAATACACTGTACTTGCTGGGAACAGACAACAGTGCTATTTGTCCTGTGTATGGCAATGGCAGCACAATAGTGACTCTTCTTACGAGAAAAGAACTCTTGCTCGTAGGACCAGAAACTGCATGTGATTCAACTCCATTTAGGACTGGGAAACAAACGCTAGCTCGACTTCCAAGAAACACACTGTGCTTTTGAGAAAAGAGCACTCTTCTACTCTTCTTTGTTTCCTATAGAGCCAGAAGATGCAACTTACTCAGAACATTAAGACTGTTCTTCCTACACACACGGCCATATCTAGTTCAATTCTGCTTAGGAACCTGACAAGAACAGTAGATCCTCTTCTGTACAATACACTGTACTTGCTGGGAACAGACGCCAGTGCTATTTGTCCTGTTTATGGCAATGGCAGTGCAATAGTGACTCTTCTTACCATAAAACAACTCTTGCTCGTAGGACTAGATACTGCATGTGATTCATCTCCATTTAGGACTGGGAAACAAACGCTAGCTTGCCTTAAAAGAAACACACTCTGCTTTAGGGAAAAGAGCACTCTTCTACTCTATTGTGTTTCCTATAGGGCCAGAACAGTGAGATTTCTCAGAACAAAAGAACTGTGCTTCCTACACACGGGCCATAACTAGTTCAACTCTGCTTAGGAAACTGACAAGAACAGTAGCTCCTCTTCAGTCCGTTACATTGTACTTGCTGGGAACAGACGCGAGTGCTATTTGCACTGTGTATGGCTTGGGAGCTCAATAGTGACTTTCCTTACCAGAAAACAACTCTTGCTCGTAGGACCAGAAACTGCATGTGATTCAACTCCATTTAGGACTGGGAAACAAATGCTAGCTCGCCTTACAAGAAACACACTCTGCTTTTGAGAAAAGAGCACTCTTCTACTCTACTGTGTTTCCTATGGGGTCCGAACAGTGAGCTTGCTCAGAACAAAAGAACTGTGCTTTCTACACACACGGGCCATATCTAGTTCAACTCTGCTTAGGAAACTGACAAGAACAGTAGCTCCTCTTCAGTCCGATACACTGTACTTGCGGGGAACAGACGCGAGTGCTATTTGCACTGTGTTTGGCATTGGAGCACAATAATGACTCGTCTTACCAGAAAACAACTCTTGCTCGTAGGACAAAAAACTGCATGTGACTCAACTCCCTTTAGGACTGGGAAACAAACGCTAGCTCGCCTTACAAGAAACACACTCTGCTTTTGAGAAAAGAGCACTCTTCTACTCTACTGTGTTTCCTATGTGGTCCGAACAGTGAGCTTGCTCAGAACAAAAGAACTGTGCGTCCTACACACACGGCCATATCTAGTTCAATTCTGCTTAGGAACCTGACAAAAACAGTAGATCCTGTATAGTCCAATACACTGTACTTGCTGGGAACAGACGCCAGTGCTATTTGTCCTGTGTATGGCAATGGCAGCGCAATAGTGACTCTTCTTACCAGAAAACAACTCTTGCTTGTAGGACCAGAAACTGCATGTGATTCAACTCCATTTAGGACTGGGAAACAAAAGCTGGCTCACCTTACAAGAAACACACTCTGCTTTAGAGAAAAGAGCACTCTTCTACTCTACTGTGTTTCCTATAGGGCCAGAACAGTGAGCTTGCTCAGAACAAAAGAACTGTGCTTCCTACACACGGGCCATATCTAGTTCAACTCTGCTTAGGAAACTGACAAGAACAGTAGCACCTCTTCAGTCCGATACACTGTACTTGCTGGGAACAGATGCGAGTGCTATTTCCACTGTGTATGGCATTGGGAGCGCAATAGTGACTTTCCTTACCAGAAAACAACTCTTGCTCGTAAGATCAGAAACTGCATGTGATTCAACTCCATTTAGGACTGGGAAACAAATGCTAGCTCACCTTACATGAAACACACTCTGCTTTTGAGAAAAGAGCACTCTTCTACTCTACTGTGTTTCCTAAGGGGTCCGAACAGTGAGCTTGCTCAGAACAAAAGAACTGTGCTTCCTACACACATGGGCCATATCTAGTTCAACTCTGCTTAGGAAACTGACAAGAACAATACCTCCTGTTCCTTCAAATACACTGTATTTGCAGGGAAGAGACGCGAGTGCTATTTGCACTGTGTATGGCAATTGGAGCACAATAGTGACTTGTTTACCAGAAAACAACTCTTGCTCGTAGGACAAAAAACTGCATGTGACTCATCTCCATTTAGGACTAGGAAACAAACGCTAGCTCTCCATGCAAGAAACACACTCTGCTTTTGAGAAAAGAGCACTCTTCTACTCTACTGTGTTTCCTATAGAGCCAGAAGATTGAACTTGCTCAGAACATTAGAAGTGTGCTTCCTACACACATGGCAATATCTAGTTCAATTCTGCTTAGGAACCTGACAAGAACAGTAGATCCTCTTCTGTACATTACACTGTACTTGCTGGGAACAGACACCAGTGCTATTTGTCCTGTGTATGGCAATGGCAGTGCAATAGTGACTCTTCTTACCATAAAACAACTCTTGCTCATAGGACTAGAAACTGCATGTGATTCAACTCCATTTAGGACTGGGAAACAAACGCTAGCTCGCCTTACAAGAAACACACTCTGCTTTAGGGAAAAGAGCACTCTTCTACTCTATTGTGTTTCCTATAGGGCCAGAACAGTGAGCTTGCTCAGAACAAAAGAACTGTGCTTCCTACACACGGGCCATAGCTAGTTCAATTCTGCTTAGGAAACTGACAAGAACAGTAGCTCCTCTTCAGTTCGATACACTGTACTTGCTGGGAACAGACGCGAGTGCTATTTGCACTGTGTATGGCAATGTGAGTGCAATAGTGACTTCCCTTACCAGAAAACAACTCTTGCTTGTAGGACCAGAAACTGCATGTGATTCAACTCCATTTAGGACTGGGAAACAAATGCTAGCTCGCCTTACAAGAAACACACTCTGCTTTTGAGAAAAGAGCACTCTTCTACTCTACTGTGTTTCCTATAGGGCCAGAATAGTGAGCTTGCTCAAAACAAAAGAACTGTGCTTCCTACACACGGGCCATATCTAGTTCAACTCTGCTTAGGGAACTGACAGTACAGTAGCTCCTATTCAGTCCAATACACTGTACTTCCTGGGAACAGACGCGAGTGCTATTTGTAATGTGTATGGCAATGGGAGCGCAATAGTGACTTTCCTTACCAGAAAACAACTCTTGCTCGTAGGACCAGAAACTGCATGTGATTCAACTCCATTTAGGCCTAGGAAACAAATGCTATCTCACCTTACAAGAAATACACTCTGCTTTTGAGAAAAGAGGACTGCTGTGGGATGTATGGCAAATGTGTTGCTAATTAATCAATAAAACACTGATTGGCCGTTGGCTAGGCAGGAAGTGTAGGCGGGGCAAGGAGGAGAATAAAGCAGGTAAGTGGAAGGCTGAGAGAGAGACACTGCCAGCCGCCATCAGGACAAGGAAGATGTAAGGTACCAGTAAGCCATGAGCCATGTGGCAAAGTAAAAATTAATAGAAATCTGCTAAATATAAGAGTAAGAGCTAGACAATAACAGGCCTTAGCTAATGGCCAAGCAGTTTAAATAATGTAAGAGTCTTTGTGTTTATTTTATAAGTGGGCTCTGAGACTGGCGGGACTTGGTGGTGGCAGCTGGAGAGAAATTCTCCAGCAACAAATGGCGTCCAATGTGTTGGCAAGAGTTTCCACCTAAAAACTGAGAAAAAAGATTCTAAAACGGAGCTAAAAACAGCTCCTAGTTGTCTCTTTCAAGCTAGTGGCAGCCTGCGTGTTTGAGCTACTATGGCGGGTTCCTGGCGTGCATGCTTGACCTGCAGTATGGCGGGAATGAGGCCTCTGCAAGTGGCACATTAATCTGTGTGGTGGATTTAGCCTTTGCTAGTACAAAACAAAACAAAACAAAAAAAAAGAGATTTCTGGGCTACACGCTGCTTTGATAGAAGCAGAGACCCACTATTTCTGAGAGTTGATGGCTCCCAGAGCTGGCGGAAAACGTAGCCATGTTGGGAATCTGAGGTGGGCGGAGCCAGCAGCCACAGCTGCTGCAGTTTAAAGCAATAGATTCACAATAAGACAGATTCAGATGTAATAGTTTACAATGTGTGTAAAAGATATGTAGGCTTGAAAGAGACAAAAAAGGTGATATGTAGAGTTATAGAAACAAATACATAGTTTTAAAAAATAAAGTCATTAAAGAGACAGTAAAGGTAGTATAAAAAATAAGCCACATAAAAATGGATATTAAACAGAGAATCTGGATTGTGTTGTCGTTGGGACTTTTAACTGCAGAAAAACATTTGATTGTAAAAGCTGTAGAGTTATGCCAAAATGTATATTTTAAAGATACCTTGACTTCAAAATTTGGATGTAAGGATATGTTGCTTTCAAAAAGAGTCTCTTTTGTTTCCACAGAAAGCCAGAGGCTATGGATTTGTTCAAGATTAAGATACATCAGGTTTGACCAGCCAAGACCCCCTGAAGGTCTCCTATGACACCATGGCCCAGATGATCCAACATCCATAATGGTTTAAAGGCATCTGGCTCAGACGATACAGCCTCATGGACTATTCCATAATTCTAAATTTTTTTTTGTTTCCCCACAAGATACAGCGGCCCCTTCCAGCAGGAAGTAGTAAGAGAAGCTACGCCCAAATTGCCAAATTATATGTAATTTTACTTTGTTAAGGTTAAAACCTTCCTTTTTGAAAAAAAAAAGGGGGAAGTGCTGTGGGATGTATGGCAAATGTGTTGCTAATTAATCAATAAAACACTGATTGGCCGTTGGCTAGGCAGGAAGTGTAGGCGGGGCAAGGAGGAGAATAAAGCGGGGAAGTGGAAGGCTGAGAGAGAGACACTGCCAGCCGCCATCAGGACAAGGAAGATGTAAGGTACCAGTAAGCCATGAGCCATGTGGCAAAGTAAAGATTAATAGAAATGGGCTAAATATAAGAGTAAGAGCTAGACAATAACAGGCCTGAGCTAATGGCCAAGCAGATTAAATAATGTAAGAGTCTGTGTGTTTATTTTATAAGTGGGCTCTGAGACTGGCGGGACTTGGTGGTGGGAGCTGGAGAGAAATTCTACAGCAACAGAGCACTCTTCTACTCTACTGTGTTTCCTATGGGGTCCAAACAGTGAGCTTGCTCAGAACAAAAGAACTGTGCTTCCTACACACATGGACCATATCTAGTACAACTCTGCTTAGGAAACTGACAAGAACAGTAGCTCCTATTCAGTCTAATACACTGTACTTGCTGGGAACAGACGCCAGTGCTATTTGCCCTGTGTAAAACAATGGGAGCACAATAGTAACTCTTCTTACCAGAGAACAACTCTTGCTCGTAGGAACAAAAACTGCATGTGATTCAACTCCATTTATGACTGGGAAACAAACGCTAGCTCGCCTTACAAGAAACACACTCTGCTTTAGAGAAAAGAGCACTCTTCTACTCTACTGTGTTTCCTATAGGGCCAGAACAGTGAGCTTGCTCAGAACAAAAGAACTGTGCTTCCTACACACGGGCCATATCTAGTTCAACTCTGCTTAGGAAACTGACAAGAAGAGTAGCTCCTCTTCAGTCTGATACACTGTACTTGCTGGGAACAGACGCGAGTGCTATTTGCACTGTGTATGGCAATGGGAGCGCAATAGTGACTTTCCTTACCAGAAAACAACTCTTGCTCGTAAGACCAGAAACTGCATGAGATTCAACTCCATTTAGGACTGGGAAACAAATGCTAGCTCGCCTTACATGAAACACACTCTGCTTTTGAGAAAAGATCACTCTTCTACTCTACTGTGTTTCCTATGGGGTCCGAACAGTGAGCTTGCTCAGAACAAAAGAACTGTGCTTCCTACACACACGGGCCATATCTAGTTCAACTCTGCTTAGGAAACTGACAAGAACAATAGCTCCTCTTCCTTCCAATACACTGTACTTCCGGGGAACAGACGCGAGTGCTATTTGCACTGTGTTTGGCAATTGGAGCACAATAGTGACTTGTCTTACCAGAAAACAACTCTTGCTCGTAGGACAAAAAACTGCATGTGACTCAACTCCATTTAGGACTAGGAAACAAACGCTAGCTCAACTTCCAAGAAACACACTCTGCTTTTGAGAAAAGAGCACTCTTCTACTCTACTGTGTTTCCTATAGAGCCAGAAGAGTGAACTTGCTCAGAATATTAGAACTGTGCTTCCTACACACACGGCCATATCTAGTTCAATTCTGCTTAGGAACCTGACAAGAACAGTAGATCCTCTTCTGTACAATACACTGTACTTGCTGGGAACAAACGCCGGTGCTATTTGTCCTGTGTATGGCAATGGCAGCGCAATAGTGACTCTTCTTACCATAAAACAACCCTTGCTCGTAGGACTAGAAACTGCATGTGATTCAACTCCATTTAGGACTGGGAAACAAACGCTAGCTCGACTTCCAAGAAACACACTCTGCTTTTGAGAAAAGAGCACTCTTCTACTCTACTTTGTTTCCTATAGAGCCAGAAGATTGAACTTGCTCAGAACATTAAGACTGCTCTTCCTACACACGGCCATATCTAGTTCAATTCTGCTTAGGAACTTGACAAGAACAGTAGATCCTCTTCTGTACAATACACTGTACTTGCTGGGAACAGACGCCAGTGCTATTTGTCCTGTGTATGGCAATGGCAGTGCAATAGTGACTCTTCTTACCATAAAACAACTCTTGCTCGTAGGACTAGATACTGCATGTGATTCATCTCCATTTAGGACTGGGAAACAAACGCTAGCTCGCCTTACAAGAAACACACTCTGCTTTAGGGAAAAGAGCACTCTTCTACTCTACTGTGTTTCCTATAGGGCCAGAACAGTGAGCTTGCTCAGAACAAGAGAACTGTGCTTCCTACACACACGGGAAATATCTCGTTCAACTCTGCTTAGGAAACTGACAAGAACAGTAGCTCCTCTTCAGTCCGATGCACTGTACTTGCTGGGAAGAGACGCGAGTGCTATTGGCACTGTGTATGGCAGTGGGAACACAATAGTGACTTTCCTTACCAGAAAACAACTCTTGCTCGTAGGACGAGAAACTGCATGTGATTCAACTCCATTTAGGACTGGGAAACAAACGCTAGCTCGCCTTACAAGAAACACACTCTGCTTTTGAGAAAAGAGCACTCTTCTACTCTACTGTGTTTCCTATAGGGAAAAAACAGTGAGCTTGCTCAGAACAAAGAACTGTGCTTCCTACACACATGGCCGTATCTAGTTCAATTCTGCTTAGGAACCTGACAAGAACAGTAGATCCTCTTCAGTCCAATACACGGTACATGCTGGGAACAGACGCCAGTGCTATTTGCCCTGTGTAAAACAATGGGAGCACAATAGTAACTCTTCTTACCAGAAAACATCTCTTGCTCGTAGGATCAGAAACTGCATGTGATTCAACTCCATTTAGGACTGGGAAACAAACGCTAGCTCGCCTTACAAGAAACAAACTCTGCTTCTGAGAAAAGAGCACTCTTCTACTCTACTGTGTTTCCTATAGGGCCAGAACAGTGAGCTTGCTCAGAACAAAAGAACTGTGCTTCCTACACACGGGCCATATCTAGTTCAACTCTGCTTAGGAAACTGACAAGAAGAGTAGCTCCTCTTCAGTCCGATACACTGTACTTGCTGGGAACAGACGCGAGTGCTATTTGCACTGTGTATGGCAATGGGAGCGCAATAGTGACTTTCCTTACCAGATAACAACTCTTGCTCGTAAGACCAGAAACTGCATGAGATTCAACTCCATTTAGGACTGGGAAACAAATGCTAGCTCGCCTTCCATGAAACACACTCTGCTTTTGAGAAAAGAGCACTCGTCTACTCTACTGTGTTTCCTATGGGGTCCGAACAGTGAGCTTGCTCAGAACAAAAGAACTGTGCTTCCTACACACACGGGCCATATCTAGTTCAACTCTGCTTAGGAAACTGACAAGAACAATAGCTCCTCTTCCTTCCAATACACTGTACTTCCAGGGAACAGATGCGAGTGCTATTTGCACTGTGTATGGCAATTGGAGCACAATAGTGACTTGTCTTACCAGAAAACAACTCTTGCTCGTAGGACAAAAAACTGCATGTGACTCAACTCCATTTAGGACTAGGAAACAAACGCTAGCTCGACTTCCAAGAAACACACTCTGCTTTTGAGAAAAGAGCACTCTTCTACTCTACTGTGTTTCCTATAGAGCCAGAAGAGTGAACTTGCTCAGAACATTAGAACTGTGCTTCCTACACACACGGCCATATCTAGTTCAATTCTGCTTAGGAACCTGACAAGAACAGTAGATCCTCTTCTGTACAATACACTGTACTTGCTGGGAACAGACGCCAGTGCTATTTGTCCTGTGTATGGCAATGGCAGCGCAATAGTGACTCTTCTTACCATAAAACAACCCTTGCTCGTAGGACTAGAAACTGCATGTGATTCAACTCCATTTAGGACTGGGAAACAAACGCTAGCTCGACTTCCAAGAAACACACTCTGCTTTTGAGAAAAGAGCACTCTTCTACTCTACTTTGTTTCCTATAGAGCCAGAAGATTGAACTTGCTCAGAACATTAAGACTGTTCTTCCTACACACACGGCCATATCTAGTTCAATTCTGCTTAGGAACCTGACAAGAACAGTAGATCCTCTTGTGTACAATACACTGTACTTGCTGGGAACAGACGCCAGTGCTATTTGTCCTGTGTATGGCAATGGCAGTGCAATAGTGACTCTTCTTACCATAAAACAACTCTTGCTCGTAGGACTAGATACTGCATGTGATTCATCTCCATTTAGGACTGGGAAACAAACGCCAGCTCGCCTTAAAAGAAACACACTCTGCTTTAGGGAAAAGAGCACTCTTCTACTCTATTGTGTTTCCTATAGGGCCAGAACAGTGAGCTTTCTCAGAACAAAAGAACTGTGCTTTCTACACACACGGGCCATATCTAGTTCAACTCTGCTTAGGAAACAAACAAGACAGTAGCTCCTCTTCAGTCCGATACACTGTACTTGTGGGGAACAGACGCGAGTGCTATTTGCACTGTGTTTGGCATTGGAGCACAATAGTGACTCGTCTTACCAGAAAACAACTCTTGCTCCTAGGACAAAAAACTGCATGTGACTCAACTCCATTTAGGACTGGGAAACAAACGCGAGCTCGCCTTACAAGAAACACACTCTGCTTTTGAGAAAAGAGCACTCTTCTACTCAACTCTGTTTCCTATAGGCCCAAAACAGTGAGCTTGCTCAGAACAAAAGAACTGTGCTTCCTACACACACGGTCATATCTAGTTCAATTCTGCTTAGGAAACTGACATGAATAGTAGATCCTCTTCAGTCCAATACACTGTACTTGCTGGGAACAGACGCGAGTGCTATTTGCCCTGTGTATGACAATGGGAGCGCAATAGTGACTCTTCTTACCAGAAAACAACTCTTGCTCGTAGGACCAGAAACTGCATGTGATTCAACTCCATTTAGGACTGGGAAACAAATGCTAGCTCGCCTTACATGAAACACACTCTGCTTTTGAGAAAAGAGCACTCATCTACCCTACTGAGTTTCCTATGGGGTCCGAACAGTGAGCTTGCTCAGAACAAAAGAACTGTGCTTCCTACACACACGGGCCATATCTAGTTCAACTCTGCTTAAAAAACTGACAAGAACAGTAGATCCTCTTCAGTCCAATACACTGTACTTGCTGGGAACAGATGCAAGTGCTATTTGCACTGTGTATGGCTGTGAGAGTGCAATAGTGACTCTTCTTACCAGAAAAAAACTCTTGCTCGTAGGACCAAAAACTGCATGTGTCTCAACTCCATTTAGGACTGGGAAAGTAATGCTAGCTCGCCTTACAAGAAAAACTCTGTGCTTTTGACAAAAGAGCATTCTTCTACTATACTGTGTTTCCTATAAGGCCAGATGAGTGAGCTTCCTCAGAACAAAAGAACTGTGCTTCCTGCACACAGGGGCCATATCTATTCAATTCTGCTTAGGAAACTGACAAGAACAGTAGATCCTCTTCAGCCCAATACACTGTACATGCTGGGAACAGACGCCAGTACTATTTGCCCTGTGTATGTCAATGGGAGCACAATAGTGACTCTTCTTACCAGAAAACAACTCTTGTTCCTAGGACCAGAAACTGCATGTGACTCAACTCCATTTAGGACTGGGAAACAAACACTAGCTCGCCTTACAAGAAACACACCCTGCTTTTGAGAAAAAAGCACTCTTCTACTCTACTGTGTTTCCTATGTGGTCAAAACAGTGAGCTTGCTCAGAACAAAAGAACTGAGCTTCCTACACACACGGGCCATATCTCGTTCAACTCTGCTTAGGAAACTGACAACAACAGTAGCTACTCTTCAGTCCGATACACTGTACTTGCTGGGAACAGACGCGAGTGCTATTTGCTCTGTGCATGGCAATGGGAGCACAATAGTGACTCTTCTTACCAGAAAACAACTCTTGCTCATAGGACCAGAAACTGCATGAGATTCAACTCCATTTAGGACTGGGAAACAAATGCTAGCTCGCATTACAAGAAACACACTCTGCTTTTGAGAAAAGAGTCCTCTTATACTCTAAAGTGTTTCCTATAGGGCCAGAACAGTGAGCTTGCTCAGAAAAAAAAATGTGCTTCCTACACACACGGGCCATATCTAGTTCAACTCTGCTTAGGAAACTGACAAAAACAGTAGCTCCTCTTCAGTCCTGTACACTGTACTAGCTGGGAACACACGCGAGTGCTATTTGCACTGTGTATGGCAATGGGAGCACCATAGTGACTTTCCTTAAAAGAAAACAACTCTTGCTCGTAGGAACAGAAAATGCATGGGATTCAACTCCATTTAGGACTGGGAAACAAATGCTAGCTCGCCTTACAAGAAATACACTCTGCTTTTGAGAAAAGAACACTCATCTACTCTACTGTGTTTCCTATGGGGTCCAAACAGTGAGCTTGCTCAGAACAGAAAACTGTGCTTCCTACACACGGACCATATCTAGTTCAACTCTGCTTATGAAACTGACAAGAACAGTAGCTCCTCTTCAGTCCGATACACTGTAATTGCTGGGAACAGACGCGAGTGCTATTTGCACTGTGTATGTCAATGGGAGCGCAATAGTGACTTTCCTTACCAGAAAACAACTCTTGCTCGTAGAACCAGAAACTGCATGTGATTCAACTCCATTTAGGACTGGGAAACAAACACTAGCTCGCCTTACAAGAAACACACCCTGCTTTTGAGAAAAGAGCACTCTTCTACTCTACTGTGTTTCCTATGTGGTCAAAACAGTGAGCTTGCTCAGAACAAAGAACTGAGCTTCCTACACACACGGGCCATATCTCGTTCAACTCTGTTTAGGAAACTGACAACAACAGTAGCTACTCTTTAGTCCGATACTCTGTACTTGCTGGGAACAGACGCGAGTGCTATTTGCACTGTGTATGGCAATGGGAGCACAATAGTGACTCTTCTTACCAGAAAACAACTCTTGCTCGTAGGACCAGAAACTGCATGAGATTCAACTCCATTTAGGACTGGGAAACAAACGCTAGCTTGCATTACAAGAAACACACTCTGCTTTTGAGATAAGAGCCCTCTTATTTTCTAATGTGTTTCCTATAGGGCCAGAACAGTGATCTTGCTCAGAAAAAAAAAAAAACTGTGCTTCCTACACACACGGGCCATATCTAGTTCAACTCTGCTTAGGAAACTGACAAAAACAGTAACTCCTCTTCAGTACGATACCCTGTACTAGCTGGGAACACACACGAGTGCTATTTGCACTGTGTATGGCAATGGGAGCGCAATAGTGACTTTTCTTACCAGAAAACAACTCTTGCTCGTAGGACTAGAAACTGCATGTGATTCAACTCCATTTAGGACTGGGAAACAAATGCTAGCTCGCCTTACATGAAACACACTCTGCTTTTGAGAAAAGAGCACTCTTCTACTCTACTGTGTTTCCTATGGGTCCGAACAGTGAGCTTGCTCAGAACAAAAGAACTGTGCTTCCTACACACACGGGCCATATCTAGTTCAACTCTGCTTAGGAAACTGAGAAGAACAGTAGCTCCTCTTCAGTCCAATTCACTGTTCATGCTAGGAACAGACGCCAGGACTATTTGTTCTGTGTAAGACAATGGGAGCGCAATAGGGACTCTTCTTACCAGAAAACAACTCTTGCTCGTAGGACCAGAAACTGCATGTGATTCAACTCCATTTAGGACTGGGAAACAAATGCTAGCTCGCCTTACATGAAACACACTCTGCTTTTGAGAAAAGAGTACTCTTCTACTCTACTGAGTCTCCTATGGGATCCGAACAGTGTGCTTGCTCAGAACAAAAGAACTGTGCTTCCTACACACACGGGCCATATCTAGTTCAACTCTGCTTAGGAAACTGACAAGAACAGTAGATCCTCTTCAGTCCAATACACTGTACTTGCTGGGAACAGATGCAAGTGCTATTTGCACTGTGTATGGGAATGGGAGTGCAATAGTGACTCTTCTTACCAGAAAAAAACTCTTGCTCGTAGGACCAAAAACTGCGTGTGTCTCAGCTCCATTTAGGACTGGGAAAGAAACGCAAGCTCGCCTTACAAGAAAAACACTCTGCTTTTGACAAAAGAGCGTTCTTCTACTATACTGTGTTTCCTATAGGGCCTGAAGAGTGAGCTTCCTCAGAACAAAATAACTGTGCTTCCTGTACACAGGGGCCATATCTATTCAACTCTGCTTAGGAACCTGACAAGAACAGTAGATCCTCTTCAGTCCAATACACTGTACATGCTGGGAACAGACGCCAGCGCTATTTGCCCTGTGTATGACAATGGGAGCACAATAGTGACTCTTCTTACCAGAAAACAACTCTTGCTCATAGGACCAGAAACTGCATGTGATTCAACTCCATTTCGGACTGGGAAACAAACGATAGCTCGTTTTACAAGAAACACACTCTGCTTTTGAGAAAAGAGCACTCTTCTACTCTACAGTGTTTCCTATCGGGCCAGAACAGTGAGCTTGCTCAGAACAAAAGAACTGTGCTTCCTACACACACGGACCATATCTAGTTCAACTCTGCTTAGGAAACTGACAAGAACAGTAGCTCCTATTCAGTCCAATACACTGTACTTGCGGGGAACAGACGCGAGTGCTATTTGCACTGTGTATGGCAATTGGAGTGCAATAGTGACTCTTCTTACCAGAAAACAACTCTTGCTGATAGGACCAAAAACTGCATGTGATGCAACTCCATTTAGGACTGGGAAACAAACGCGAGCTCGCCTTACAAGAAACACACTCTGCTTTTGAGAAAAGAGCACTCTTCTACTCAACTCTGTTTCCTATAGGACCAAAACAGTGAGCTTGCTCAGAACAAAAGAACTGTGCTTCCTACACACACGGTCATATCTAGTTCAATTCTGCTTAGGAAACTGACATGAATAGTAGATCCTCTTCAGTCCAATACACTGTACTTGCTGGGAACAGACGCGAGTGCTATTTGCCCTGTGTATGACAATGGGAGCGCAATAGTGACTCTTCTTACCAGAAAACAACTCTTGCTCGTAGGACCAGAAACTGCATGTGATTCAACTCCATTTAGGACTGGGAAACAAATGCTAGCTCGCCTTACATGAAACACACTCTGCTTTTGAGAAAAGAGCACTCTTCTACCCTACTGAGTTTCCTATGGGGTCCTAACAGTGAGCTTGCTCAGAACAAGAGAACTGTGCTTCCTACACACACGGGCCATATCTAGTTCAACTCTGCTTAAAAAACTGACAAGAACAGTAGATCCTCTTCAGTCCAATACACTGTACTTGCTGGGAACAGATGCAAGTGCTATTTGCACTGTGTATGGCTGTGAGAGTGCAATAGTGACTCTTCTTACCAGAAAAAAACTCTTGCTCGTAGGACCAAAAACTGCATGTGTCTCAACTCCATTTAGGACTGGGAAAGTAATGCTAGCTCGCCTTACAAGAAAAACTCTGTGCTTTTGACAAAAGAGCATTCTTCTACTATACTGTGTTTCCTATAAGGCCAGATGAGTGAGCTTCCTCAGAACAAAAGAACTGTGCTTCCTGCACAAAGGGGCCATATCTATTCAATTCTGCTTAGGAAACTGACAAGAACAGTAGATCCTCTTCAGCCCAATACACTATACATGCTGGGAACAGACGCCAGTACTATTTGCCCTGTGTATGACAATGGGAGCACAGTAGTGACTCTTCTTACCAGAAAACAACTCTTGTTCCTAGGACCAGAAACTGCATGTGACTCAACTCCATTTAGGACTGGGAAACAAACGCTAGCTCGCCTTACTAGAAATACACTCTGCTTTTGAGAAAAGAGCACTCTTCTACTCTACTGTGTTTCCTGTAGGGCCAGAACAGTGAGCTTGCTCAGAACAAAAGAACTGTGCTTCCTACACACATGGCCATATCTAGTTCAATTCTGATTAGGAACCTGACAAGAACAGTAGATCCACTTCAGTCCAATACACTGTACTTGGTGGGAACAGAAGCCAGTGCTATTTGTCCTGTGTATGGCAATGGCAGCGCAATAGTGACTATTCTTACCATAAAACAACTCTTGCTCGTAGGACCAGAAACTGCTTGTGATTCAACTCCATTTAGGACTGGGAAACAAACACTAGCTCGCCTTACAAGAAACACACCCTGCTTTTGAGAAAAGAGCACTTTTCTACTCTTCTGTGTTTCCTATGTAGTCAAAAGAGTGAGCTTGCTCAAAACAAAAGAACTGAGCTTCCTACACACACGGGCCATATCTCATGCAACTCTGCTTAGGAAACTGACAACAACAGTAGCTACTCTTCAGTCCGATACACTGTACTTGCTGGGAACAGACGCGAGTGCTATTTGCACTGTGTATGGCAATGGGAGCACAATAGTGACTCTTCTTACCAGAAAACAACTCTTGCTCGTAGGACCAGAAACTGCATGAAATTCAACTCCATTTAGGACTGGGAAACAAACGCTAGCTCGCATTACAAGAAACACACTCTGCTTTTGAGAAAAGAGCCCTCTTATACTCTAAAGTGTTTCCTCTAGAGCCAGAACAGTGAGCTTGCTCAGAAAAAAAAAACTGTGCTTCCTACACACACGGGCCATATCTAGTTCAACTCTGCTTAGGGAACTGACAACAACAGTAGCTACTCTTCAGTCCGATACACTGTACTTGCTGGGAACACACGTGAGTGCTATTTGCACTGTGTATGGCAATGGGAGCACCATAGTGACTTTCCTTACCAGAAAACAACTCTTGCTCGTAGGACCAGAAACTGTATGTGATTCAACTCCATTTAGGTCTGGGAAACAAATGCTAGCTCGCCTTACATGAAACACACTCTGCTTTTGAGAAAAGAGCACTCTTCTACTCTACTGTGTTTCCTATAGGGCCAGAACAGTGAGCTTGCTCAGAACAAGAGAACTGTTCTTCCTACACACACGGGCCATATCTCGTTCAACTCTGCTTAGGAAACTGACAAGAACAGTAGCTCCTCTTCAGTCCGATACACTATAATTGCTGGGAACAGACGCGAGTGCTCTTTGCACTTTGTATGGCAATGGGAACACAATAGTGACTTTCCTTACCAGAAAACAACTCTTGCTCATAGGACCAGAAACTGCATGTGATTCAACTCCATTTAGGACTGGGAAGCAAATGCTAGCTCGCCTTACAAGAAACACACTCTGCTTTTGAGAAAAGAGCAGTCTTCTACTCTACTGTGTTTCCTATAGGGCCAGAACAGTGAGCAAGCTCAGAACAAAAGACTGTGCTTCCTACACACACGGTCATATCTAGTTCAATTCTGCTTAGGAACCTGACAAGAACAGTAGATCCTCTTCAGTCCAATACACTGTATATGCTGGGAACAGACGCCAGTGCTTTTTGCCCTGTGTAAAACAATGGGAGCACAATAGTGACTCTTCTTACCAGAAAACAACTCTTGCTTGTAGGAACAGAAACTGCATGTGATTCAACTCCATTTAGGACTGGGAAACAAACGCTAGCTCGCCTTACAAGAAACACACTCTGCTTTTGAGAAAAGAGCACTCTTCTACTCTACTGTGTTTCCTATGTGGTCCGAACAGTGAGCTTGCTCAGAACAAAAAAACTGTGCTTCCTCCACACACGGCCATATCTAGTTCAATTCTGCTTAGGAACCTGACATGAACAGTAGATCCTCTTCAGTCCAATACAGTGTACTTGCTGGGAACAGACAACAGTGCTATTTGTAATGTGTATGGCAATGGAAGCACAATAGTGACTCTTTTTACCAGAACACAACTCTTGTTCGTAGGACCAGAAACTGCATGGGATTCAACTCCATTTAGGACTGGGAAACAAACGCTAGCTCGACTTACAAGAAACAACCTCTGCTTTTGAGAAACGAGCACTATTCTACTCTACTGTGTTTCTGCTGTGGTCAAAACAGTGAGCTTGCTCAGTACAAAGGAACTGTGCTTCCTACACACACGGCCATATCTAGTTCAATTCTGATTAGGAACCTGACAAGAACAGTAGATCCACTTCAGTCCAATACCCTGTACTTGCTGGGAACAGACGCCAGTGCTATTTGTCCTGTGTATGGCAATGGCAGCGCAATAGTGACTATTGTTACCATAAAACAACTCTTGCTCGTAGGACCAGAAACTGCATGTGATTCAACTCCATTTAGAACTGGGAAACAAACGCTAGTTCGTCTTCCAAGAAACACACTCTGCTTTTGAGAAATGAGCACTCTTCTACTCTACTGTTTCCTATAGAGCCAGAGCAGTGAGTTTCCTCAGAACAAAAGAACTGTGCTTCCTGCACACAGGGGCCATACCTATTCAATTCTGCTTAGGAAATTGACAAGAACAGTAGATCCTCTTCAGTCCATACACTGTACATGCTGGGAACAGATGCCTGTACTATTTGCTCTGTGTATGACAATGAGAGCGCAATAGTGACTCTTCTTACCAGAAAACAACTCTTGTTCCTAGGACCAGAAACTGCATGTGATTCAACTCCATTTAGGACTGGGAAACAAACGCTAGCTCGCCTTAAAAGAAAAACACTCTGCTTTTGAGAAAAAAGCACTCTTCTACTCTACTGTGTTTCCTATAGGGCCAGAACAGTGTGCTTGATCAGAACAAAAGAACTGTGATTCCTTCACACGGGCCATATCTAGTTCAACTCTGCTTAGGAAACTGACAAGAACAGTAGCTCCTCTTCAGTCTGATGCACTGTACTTGCTGGGAACGGACCGAGTGCTATTTGCACTATGTATGGCAATGGGAGCGCAATAGTGACTTTCCTTATCAGAAAACAACTCTTGCTCGTAGGACCAGAAACTGCATGTGATTCAACTCCATTTAGGACTGGGAAACAACTGCTAGCTCGCCTGACATGAAACACACTCTGCTTTTGAGAAAAGAGCCCTCTTCTACTCTACTGTGTTTCCTATAGGGCCAGAACAGTGAGCTTGCTCAGAACAAAAGAACTGTGCTTCCTACACACATGAACATATCTAGTTCAATTCTGATTAGGAACCTGACAAGAACAGTAGATCCACTTCAGTCCAATACACTGTACTTGGTGGGAACAGAAGCCAGTGCTATTTGTCCTGTGTATGGCAATGGCAGCGCAATAGTGACTATTCTTACCATAAAACAACTCTTGCTCGTAGGACCAGAAACTGCTTGTGATTCAACTCCATTTAGGACTGGGAAACAAACACTAGCTCGCCTTACAAGAAACACACCCTGCTTTTGAGAAAAGAGCACTCTTCTACTCTTCTGTGTTTCCTATGTGGTCAAAACAGTGAGCTTGCTCAAAACAAAAGAACTGAGCTTCCTACACACACGGGCCATATCTCATTCAACTCTGCTTAGGAAACTGACAACAACAGTAGCTACTCTTCAGTCCGATACACTGTACTTGCTGGGAACAGACGCGAGTGCTATTTGCACTGTGTATGGCAATGGGAGCACAATAGTGACTCTTCTTACCAGAAAACAACTCTTGCTCGTAGGACCAGAAACTGCATGAAATTCAACTCCATTTAGGACTGGGAAACAAACGCTAGCTCGCATTACAAGAAACACACTCTGCTTTTGAGAAAAGAGCCCTCTTATACTCTAAAGTGTTTCCTCTAGAGCCAGAACAGTGAGCTTGCTCAGAAAAAAAAAACTGTGCTTCCTACACACACGGGCCATATCTAGTTCAACTCTGCTTAGGGAACTGACAACAACAGTAGCTACTCTTCAGTCCGATACACTGTACTTGCTGGGAACACACGTGAGTGCTATTTGCACTGTGTATGGCAATGGGAGCACCATAGTGACTTTCCTTACCAGAAAACAACTCTTGCTCGTAGGACCAGAAACTGTATGTGATTCAACTCCATTTAGGTCTGGGAAACAAATGCTAGCTCGCCTTACATGAAACACACTCTGCTTTTGAGAAAAGAGCACTCTTCTACTCTACTGTGTTTCCTATAGGGCCAGAACAGTGAGCTTGCTCAGAACAAGAGAACTGTTCTTCCTACACACACGGGCCATATCTCGTTCAACTCTGCTTAGGAAACTGACAAGAACAGTAGCTCCTCTTCAGTCCGATACACTATAATTGCTGGGAACAGACGCGAGTGCTCTTTGCACTTTGTATGGCAATGGGAACACAATAGTGACTTTCCTTACCAGAAAACAACTCTTGCTCATAGGACCAGAAACTGCATGTGATTCAACTCCATTTAGGACTGGGAAGCAAATGCTAGCTCGCCTTACAAGAAACACACTCTGCTTTTGAGAAAAGAGCAGTCTTCTACTCTACTGTGTTTCCTATAGGGCCAGAACAGTGAGCATGCTCAGAACAAAAGACTGTGCTTCCTACACACACGGCCATATCTAGTTCAATTCTGCTTAGGAACCTGACAAGAACAGTAGATCCTCTTCAGTCCAATACACTGTATATGCTGGGAACAGACGCCAGTGCTTTTTGCCCTGTGTAAAACAATGGGAGCACAATAGTGACTCTTCTTACCAGAAAACAACTCTTGCTTGTAGGAACAGAAACTGCATGTGATTCAACTCCATTTAGGACTGGGAAACAAACGCTAGCTCGCCTTACAAGAAACACACTCTGCTTTTGAGAAAAGAGCACTCTTCTACTCTACTGTGTTTCCTATGTGGTCCGAACAGTGAGCTTGCTCAGAACAAAAAAACTGTGCTTCCTCCACACACGGCCATATCTAGTTCAATTCTGCTTAGGAACCTGACATGAACAGTAGATCCTCTTCAGTCCAATACAGTGTACTTGCTGGGAACAGACAACAGTGCTATTTGTAATGTGTATGGCAATGGAAGCACAATAGTGACTCTTTTTACCAGAACACAACTCTTGTTCGTAGGACCAGAAACTGCATGGGATTCAACTCCATTTAGGACTGGGAAACAAACGCTAGCTCGCCTTACAAGAAACAACCTCTGCTTTTGAGAAACGAGCACTATTCTACTCTACTGTGTTTCTGCTGTGGTCAAAACAGTGAGCTTGCTCAGTACAAAGGAACTGTGCTTCCTACACACACGGCCATATCTAGTTCAATTCTGATTAGGAACCTGACAAGAACAGTAGATCCACTTCAGTCCAATACCCTGTACTTGCTGGGAACAGACGACAGTGCTATTTGTCCTGTGTATGGCAATGGCAGCGCAATAGTGACTATTGTTACCATAAAACAACTCTTGCTCGTAGGACCAGAAACTGCATGTGATTCAACTCCATTTAGAACTGGGAAACAAACGCTAGTTTGTCTTCCAAGAAACACACTCTGCTTTTGAGAAATGAGCACTCTTCTACTCTACTGTGTTTCCTATAGAGCCAGAGCAGTGAGTTTCCTCAGAACAAAAGAACTGTGCTTCCTGCACACAGGGGCCATACCTATTCAATTCTGCTTAGGAAACTGACAAGAACAGTAGATCCTCTTCAGTCCATACACTGTACATGCTGGGAACAGATGCCAGTACTATTTGCTCTGTGTATGACAATGAGAGCGCAATAGTGACTCTTCTTACCAGAAAACAACTCTTGCTCCTAGGACCAGAAACTGCATGTGATTCAACTCCATTTAGGACTGGGAAACAAACGCTAGCTCGCCTTACAAGAAAAACACTGTGCTTTTGAGAAAAGAGCACTCTTCTACTCTACTGTTTTTTTTATAGGGCCAGAACAGTGAGCTTGATCAGAACAAAAGAACTGTGCTTCCTACACACACCGGCCATATCTAGTTCAACTCTGCTTAGGAAACTGACAAGAACAGTAGCTCCTCTTCAGTCCAATACACTGAACTTGCTGGGAACAGATGAGAGCGCTATTTGCACTGTGTACGGCAATGGGAGCACAATAGTGACTTTCCTTACCAGAAAACAACTCTTGCTCATAGGACCAGAAACTGCATGTGATTCAACTCCATTTAGGACTGGGAAACAAATGCTAGCTCGCCTTACAAGAAACACACTCTGCTTTTGAGAAAAGAGCACTCTTCTACTCAACTGTGTTTCCTATAGGGCCAGAACAGTGAGCTTGCTGAGAACAAAAGAACTGTGCTTCCTACACACACAGACCATATCTAGTTCAACAATGCTTTGGAAACTGACAAGAACAGTAGCTCCTATTCAGTCCAATATACTGTACTTGCTGGGAACAGACGCGAGTGCTATTTGCACTGTGTATGGCAATAGGAGCGCAATAGTGACTCTTCTTACCAGAAAACAACTCTTGCTCGTGGGACCAAAAACTGCATGTGACTCAACTCCATTTAGGACTGGAAAACAAACGCTAGCTCGCCTTACAAGAAACACTCTCTGCTTTAGAGAAAAGAGCACTCTTCTACTCAACTGTGTTTCCTATAGGGCCAGAACAGTGAGCTTGCTGAGAACAAAAGAACTGTGCTTCCTACACACACGGACCATAATCTAGTTCAACTATGCTTTGGAAACTGACAAGAACAGTAGCTCCTATTCAGTCCAATACACTGTACTTGCTGGGAACAGACAACAGTGCTATTTGTCCTGTGTATGGCAATGGCAGCACAATAGTGACTCTTCTTACGAGAAAAGATCTCTTGCTCGTAGGACCAGAAATTGCATGGGATTCAACTCCATTTAGGACTGGGAAACAAACCCTAGCTCGCCTTACAAGAAACACACTCTGCTTTTGAGAAAAGAGCACTCTTCTACTCTAAAGTGTTTCCTATAGGGCCAGAACATTGAGCTTGCTGAGAACAAAAGAACTGTGCTTCCTACACACACGGGCCATATCTAGTTCAACTCCGCTTAGGAAACTAACAAGAACAGTAGCTCCTCTTCAGTCCGATACACTGTAATAGCTGGGAACACACGCGAGTGCTATTTGCACTTTGTATGTCAATGAGAGCGCAATAGTGACTTTCCTTACCAGAAAACAACTCTTGCTCATAGGACCAGAAACTGCATGTGATTCAACTCCATTTAGGACTGGGAAACAAATGCTAGCTCGCCTTACAAGAAACACACTCTGCTTTTGAGAAAAGAGCACTCTTCTACTCTGCTGTGTTTCCTATGGCATCCGAAAAGTAAGCTTGCTCAGAACAAAAGAACTGTGCTTCCTACACACACGGGCCATATCTAGTTCAACTCTGCTTAGGAAACTGACATGAACAGTAGATCCTCTTCAGTAAAATACACTGTACTTGCTGGGAACAGAAGCAAGTGCTATTTGCACTGTGTATGGCAATGGGAGTGCAATAGTGACTCTTCTTACCAGAAAAAAACTCTTGCTCGTAGGACCAAAAACTGCATGTGTCTCAACTCCATTTAGGACTGGGAAAGAAACGCTAGCTCGCCTTACAAGAAAAACACTCTGCTTTTGACAAAAGAGCATTCTTCTAATATACTGTTTTTCCTATAGGGCCAGAACAGTGAGCTTCCTCAGAACAAAAGAACTGTGCTTCCTGCACACATGGGCCATATCTATTCAATTCTGCTTAGGATACTGACAAGAACAGTAGATACTCTTCAGTCCAATACACTGTACATGCTGGGAAAAGACGCCAGTACTATTTGCCCTGTGTATGACAATGGGAGCACAATAGTGACTCTTCTTACCAGAAAACAACTCTTGCTCCTAGGACCAGGCACTGCATGTGATTCAACTCCATTTAAGACTGGGAAACAAACGCTAGCTCGCCTTACAAGAAAAACACTCTGCTTTTGAGAAAAGAGCACTCTTCTACTCTTCTGTGTTTCCTATAGGGCCAGAACAGTGAGCTTGATCAGAACAAAAGAACGGTGCTTCCTTCACACGGGCCATATCTAGTTCAACTCTGCTTAGGAAACTGACAAGAACAGTAGCTCCTCTTCAGTCCGATACACTGTACTTGCTGGGAATAGACGCGAGAGCTATTTGCACTATGTATGGCAAGGGGAGCGCAATAGTGACTTTCCTTACCAGAAAACAACTCTTGCTCTTAGGACCAGAAACTGCAGGAGATTCTACTCCATTTAGGACTGGGAAACAAACGCTAGCTCGCCTTACAAGAAACACACTCTGCTTTTGAAAAAAGAGCACTCTTCTACTCTACTGTGTTTCCTATGGTGTCCGAACAGTGAGCTTGCTCAGAACAAAAGAACTGTGCTTCCTACACACACGGCCATATCTAGTTCAAGTCTGCTTAGGAACCTGACAAGAACAGTAGATCCTCTTCAGTCCAATACACTATACTTGCTAGGAACAGACGCCATTGCTATTTGTCCTGTGTATGGCAATGGCAGCGCAATAGTGACTCTTCTTACCATAAAACAACTCTTGCTCGTAGGACCAGAAACTGCATGTGATTCCACTCCATTTAGGACTGGGAAACAAACTCTAGCTCTCTTTACAAGAAACACACTCTGCTTTTGAGAAAAGAGCACTCTTCTACTCTACTGTGTTTCCTATAGGGACAGAACAGTGAGCTTGCTCAGAAAAAAAGAACTGTACTTCCTACACACACGGGCCATATCTAGTTCAACTCTGCTTAGGAAACTGACAAGAACTGTAGCTCCTCTTCAGTCCGATACACTGTACTTGCTGGGAACAGACGCGAGAGCTATTTGCACTATGTATGGCAAGGGGAGCGCAATAGTGACTTTCCTTACCAGAAAACAACTCTTGCTCGTAGGACCAGAAACTGCATGTGATTCAACTCCATTTAGGACTGGGAAACAAACGCTAGCTCGCTTTACAAGAACATACTCTGCTTTTGAGAAAAGAGCACTCTTCTACTCTACTGTGTTTCCTATGGTGTCCGAACAGTGATCTTGCTCAGAACAAAGAACTGTGCTTCCTACACACACGGCCATATCTAGTTAAAGTCTGCTTAGGAACCTGACAAGAACAGTAGATCCTCTTCAGTCCAATACACTGTACTTGCTGGGAACAGACGCCAGTGCTCTTTGTCCTGTGTATGGCAATGGCAGCGCAATAGTGACTCTTCTTACCATAAACCAACTCTTGCTCTTAGGACTAGAAACTGCATGTGATTCAACTCCATTTAAGACTGGGAAACAAACACTAGCTGCCCTTACAAGAAACACACTCTGCTTTAGAGAAAAGAGCACTCTTCTACTCTACTGTGTTTCCTATAGGGCCAGAACAGTGAGCTTGCTCAAAACAAAAGAACTGTGCTTCCTACATACGGGCCATAACTAGTTCAACTCTGCTTAGGAAACTGACAAGAACTGTAGCTCCTCTTCAGTCCGATACACTGTACTTGCTGGGAACAGACGCGAGTGCTATTTGCACTGTGTATGGCAATGGGAGCACAATAGTGACTTTCCTTACCAGAAAACAACTCTTGCTCGTAGGACCAGAAACTGCATGTGATTCAACTCCATTTAGGACTGGGGAACAAGTGCTAGCTCGCCTTACAAGAAACACACTCTGCTTTTGAGAAAAGAGCACTCTTCTACTCTACTGTGTTTCCTAAGGGGTCCGAACAGTGAGCTTGATCAGAACAAAAGAACTGTGCTTCCTTCACACGGGCCATATCTAGTTCAACTCTGCTTAGGAAACTGACAAGAACAGTAGCTCCTCTTCAGTCCGATACACTGTACTTGCTGGGAATGGACCGAGTGCTATTTGTACTACGTATGGCAATGGGAGCGCAATAGTGACTTTCCTTACCAGAAAACAACTCTTGCTCCTAGGACCAGAAACTGCATGTGATTCAACTCCATTTAGGACTGGGAAACAAGTGCTAGCTCGCCTTACATGAAACACACTCTGCTTTTGAGAAAAGAGCACTCTTCTACTCTACTGTGTTTCCTAAGGGGTCCAAACAGTGAGCTTGCTCAGAACAAAAGAACTGTGCTTCCTACACACGGACCATATCTAGTTCAACTCTGCTTAGGGAACTGACAGTACAGTAGCTCCTATTCAGTCCAATACACTGTACTTCCTGGGAACAGACGCGAGTGCTATTTGTAATGTGTATGACAATGGGAGCGCAATAGTGACTTTCCTTACCAGAAAACAACTCTTGCTCGTAGGACCAGAAACTGCATGTGATTCAACTCCATTTAGGACTAGGAAACAAACGCTAGCTCGCCTTACAAGAAATACACTCTGCTTTTGAGAAAAGAGCACTGCTGTGGGATGTATGGCAAATGTGTTGCTAATTAATCAATAAAACACTGATTGGCCGTTGGCTAGGCAGGAAGTGTAGGCGGGGCAAGGAGGAGAATAAATCAGGGAAGTGGAAGGCTGAGAGAGAGACACTGCCAGCCGCCATCAGGACAAGGAAAATGTAAGGTACCAGTAAGCCATGAGCCATGTGGTAAAGTAAAAATTAATAGAAATCTGCTAAATATAAGAGTAATTGCTAGACAATAACAGGCCTTAGCAAATGGCCAAGCAGTTTAAATAATGTAAGAGTCTTTGTGTTTATTTTATAAGTGGGCTCTGAGACTGGCGGGACTTGGTGGTGGGAGCTGGAGAGAAATTCTCCAGCAACAAATGGCGTCCAATGTGTTGGCAAGAGTTTCCACCTAAAAACTGAGAAAAAAGATTCTAAAACGGAGCTAAAAACAGCTCCTAGTTGTCTCTTTCAAGCTAGTGGCAGCCTGCGTGTTTGAGCTACTATGGCGGGTTCCTGGCGTGCATGCTTGACCTGCAGTATGGCGGGAATGAGGCCTCTGCAAGTGGCACATTAAGCTGTGTGGTGGATTTAGCCTTTGCTAGTACAAAACAAAACAAAACAACAAAAAAAAGAGATTTCTGGGCTACACGCTGCTTTGATAGAAGCAGAGACCCACTATTTCTGAGAGTTGATGGCTCCCAGAGCTGGCGGAAAACGTAGCCATGTTGGGAATCTGAGGTGGGCGGAGCCAGCAGCCACAGCTGCTGCAGTTTAAAGCAATAGATTCACAATAAGACAGATTCAGATGTAATAGTTTACAATGTGTGTAAAAGATATGTAGGCTTGAAAGAGACAAAAAAGGTGATATATAGAGTTATAGAAACAAATACATAGTTTTAAAAAATAAAGTCATTAAAGAGACAGTAAAGGTGGTATAAAAAATAAGCCACGTAAAAATGGATATTACACAGAGAATCTGGATTGTGTTGTCGTTGGGACTTTTAACTGCAGAAAAACATTTGATTGTAAAAGCTGTAGAGTTATGCCAAAATGTATATTTTAAAGATACCTTGACTTCAAAATTTGGACGTAAGGATATGTTGCTTTTGAAAAGAGTCTCTTTTGTTTCCACAGAAAGCCAGAGGCTATGGATTTGTTCAAGATTAAGATACATCAGGTTTGACCAGCCAAGACCCCCTGAAGGTCTCCTATGACACCATGGCCCAGATGATCCAACATCCAGAATGGTTTAAAGGCATCTGGCTCAGACGATACAGCCTCATGGACTATTCCATAATTCTAAATTTTTTTTTGTTTCCCCACAAGATACAGCGCCCCCTTCCAGCAGGAAGTAGTAAGAGAAGCTACGCCCAAATTCCCAAATTATATGTAATTTTACTTTGTTAAGGTTAAAACCTTCATTTTTGAAAAAGAAAAAAAGGGGAAGTGCTGTGGGATGTATGGCAAATGTGTTGCTAATTAATCAATAAAACACTGATTGGCCGTTGGCTAGGCAGGAAGTGTAGGCGGGGCAAGGAGGAGAATAAAGCTGGGAAGTGGAAGGCTGAAAGAGAGACACTGCCAGCCGCCATCAGGACAAGGAAGATGTAAGGTACCAGTAAGCCATGAGCCATGTGGCAAAGTAAAGATTAATAGAAATGGGCTAAATATAAGAGTAAGAGCTAGACAATAACAGGCCTGAGCTAATGGCCAAGCAGTTTAAATAATGTAAGAGTCTGTGTGTTTATTTTATAAGTGGGCTCTGAGACTGGCGGGACTTGGTGGTGGGAGCTGGAGAGAAATTCTACAGCAACAGAGCACTCTTCTACTCTACTGTGTTTCCTATGGGGTCCAAACAGGGAGCTTGCTCAGAACAAAAGAACTGTGCTTCCTACACACATGGACCATATCTAGTTCAACTCTGCTTAGGAAACTGACAAGAACATTAGCTCCTATTCAGTCCAATACACTGTACTTGCTGGGAACAGACGCGAGTGCTATTTGCACTGTGTATGGAATTTGGCTCGCAATAGTGACTCTTCTTACCAGAAAACAACTCTTGCTCGTAGGAACAAAAACTGCCTGTGACTCAACTCCATTTATGACTGGGAAACAAACGCTAGCTCGCCTTACAAGAAACACACTCTGCTTTAGAGAAAAGAGCACTCTTCTACTCTACTGTGTTTCCTATAGGGCCAGAACAGTGAGCTTGCTCAGAACAAGAGAACTGTGCTTCCTACACACAGGGGCCATATCTCGTTCAACTCTGCTTAGGAAACTGACAAGAACAGTAGCTCCTCTTCAGTCTGATACACTGTACTTGCTGGGAACAGACGCGAGTGCTTTTTGCACTGTGTATGGCAGTGGGAACACAATAGTGACTTTCCTTACCAGAAAACAACTCTTGCTCGTAGGACCAGAAACTGCATGTGATTCAACTCCATTTAGGATTGGGAAACAAACGCTAGCTCGCCTTACAAGAAACACACTCTGCTTTTGAGAAAAGAGCACTCTTCTACTCTACTGTGTTTCCTATGGGGTCCAAACAGTGAGCTTGCTCAGAACAAAAGAACTGTGCTTCATACACACACGGGCCATATCTATTTCAACTCTGCTAAGGAAACTGACATGAACAGTAGATCCTGTTCAGTCCAATACACTGTACTTCCTGGGAACAGATGCAAGTGCTATTTGCACTGTGTATGGCAATGGGAGTGCAATAGTGACTCTTCTTACCAGAAAACAACTCTTGCTCCTAGGACCAGAAACTGCATGTGTCTCAACTCCATTTAAGACTGGGAAACAAACGCTAGCTCGCCTTACAAGAAAAACACTCTGCTTTTGAGAAAAGAGCACTCTTCTACTCTTCTGTTTTTCCTATAGGGCCATAACAGTGAGCTTGATCAGAACAAAAGAACTGTGCTTCCTTCACACGGGCCATATCTAGTTCAACTCTGCTTAGGAAACTGACAAGAACAGTAGCTCCTCTTCAGTCCGATACACTGTACTTGCTGGGAATGGACCGAGTGCTATTTGCACTATGTATGGCAATGGGAGCGCAATAGTGACTTTCCTTACCAGAAAACAACTCTTGCTCCTAGGACCAGAAACTGCATGTGATTCAACTCCATTTAGGACTGGGAAACTAATGCTAGCTCGCCTTACATGAAACACACTCTGCTTTTGAGAAAAGAGCACTCTTCTACTCTACTGTGTTTCCTATGGGGTCCAAACAGTGAGCTTGCTCAGAACAAAAGAACTGTGCTTCCTACACACACGGCCATATCTAGTTCAACTCTGCTTAGGAACCTGACAAGAACAGTAGATCCTCTTCAGTCCAATACACTGTACTTGCTGGGAACAGACGCCAGTGCTATTTGTCCTGTGTATGTCAACGGGAGCGCAATAGTGACTTTCCTTACCAGAAAACAACTCTTGCTCGTAAGACCAGAAACTGCATGAGATTCAACTCCATTTAGGACTGGGAAACAAATGCTAGCTCGCCTTACATGAAACACACTCTGCTTTTGAGAAAAGAGCACTCTTCTACTCTACTGTGTTTCCTATGGAGTCCGAACAGTGAGCTTGCTCAGAACAAAAGAACTGTGCTTCCTACACACACGGGCCATATCTAGTTCAACTCTGCTTAGGAAACTGACAAGAACAATAGCTACTCTTCCTTCCAATACACTGTACTTGCAGGGAACAGACGCGAGTGCTATTTGCACTGTGTATGGCAATTGGAGCACAATAGTGACTTGTCTTACCAGAAAACAACTCTTGCTCATAGGATAAAAAACTGCATGTGACTCAACTCCATTTAGGACTAAGAAACAAACGCTAGCTCGACTTCCAAGAAACACACTCTGCTTTTGAGAAAAGAGCACTTTTCTACTCTACTGTGTTTCCTATAGAGCCAGAAGAGTGAACTTGCTCAGAACATTAGAACTGTGCTTCCTACACACACGGCCATATCTAGTTCAATTCTGCTTAGGAACCTGTAAAGAACAGTAGATCCTGTTCTGTACAATACACTGTACTTGCTGGGAACAGACGCCAGTGCTATTTGTCCTGTGTATGGCAATGGCAGCGCAATAGTGACTCTTCTTACCATAAAACAACCCTTGCTCGTAGGACTAGAAAGTGCATGTGATTCAACTCCATTTAGGACTGGGAAACAAACGCTAGCTCGACTTCCAAGAAACACTCTGCTTTTGAGAAAAGAGCACTCTTCTACTCTACTGTTTTTCCTATAGAGCCAGAAGATTGAACTTGCTCAGAACATTAAGCCTGTGCTTCCTACACACACGGCCACATCTAGTTCAATTCTGCTTAGGTACCTGACAAGAACATTAGATCCTCTTCTGTACAATACACTGTACTTGCTGGGAAAAGACGCCATTGCTATTTGTCCTGTGTATGGCAATGGCAGTGCAATAGTGACTCTTCTTACCATAAAATAACTCTTGCTCGTAGGACTAGATACTGCATGTGATTCATCTCCATTTAGGACTGGGAAACAAACGCTAGCTCGCCTACAAGAAACACACTCTGCTTTAGGGAAAAGAGCACTCTTCTACTCTATTGTATTTCCTATAGGGCCAGAACAGGGAGCTTTCTCAGAACAAAAGAACTGTGCTTCCTACACACGGGCCATAACTAGTTCAACTCTGCTTAGAAAACTGACAAGAACAGTAGCTCCTCTTCAGTCCGTACATTGTACTTGCTGGGAACAGACGGGTGTGCTATTTGCACTGTGTATGGCTTGGGAGCACAATAGTGACTTTCCTTACCAGAAAACATCTCTTGCTCGTAGGACCAGAAACTGCATGTGATTCAACTCCATTTAGGACTGGGAAACAAATGCTAGCTCGCCTTACAAGAAACACACTCTGCTTTTGAGAAAAAATACTCTTCTACTCTACTGTGTTTCCTATGGGGTCCGAACAGTGAGCTTGCTCAGAACAAAAGAACTGTGCTTTCTACACACACGGGCCATATCTAGTTCAACTCTGCTTAGGAAACAAACAAGAACAGTAGCTCCTCTTCAGTCCGATACACTGTACTTGTGGGGAACAGACGCGAGTGCCATTTGCACTGTGTTTGGCATTGGAGCACAATAGTGACTCGTCTTACCAGAAAACAACTCTTGTTCGTAGGACAAAAAACTGCATGTGACTCAACTCCATTTAGGACTGGGAAACAAACGCTAGCTCGACTTACAAGAAACACACTCTGGTTTTGAGAAAAGAGTACTCTTCTACTCTACTGTGTTTCCTAGGTGGTCGAAACAGTGAGCTTGCTCAGAACAAAAGAACTGTGCTTCCTACACACACGGCCATATCTAGTTCAATTCTGCTTAGGAACCTGACAAGAACAGTAGATCCTGTATAGTCCAATACACTGTACTTGCTGGGAACAGACGCCAGTGCTATTTGTCCTGTGTATGGCAATGGCAGCGCAATAGTGACTCTTCTTACCAGAAAACAACTCTTGCTTGTAGGACCAGAAACTGCATGTGATTCAACTGCATTTAGGACTGGGAAACAAAAGCTGGCTCACCTTACAAGAAACACACTCTGCTTTAGAGAAAAGAGCACTCTTCTACTCTACTGTGTTTCCTATAGGGCCAAAACAGTGAGCTTGCTCAGAACAAAAGAACTGTGCTTCCTACACACGGGCCATATCTAGTTCAACTCTGCTTAGGAAACTGACAAGAACAGTAGCACCTCTTCAGTCCTATACACTGTACTTGCTGGGAACAGACGCGAGTGCTATTTGCACTGTGTATGGCAATGGGAGCGCAATAGTGACTTTCCTTACCAGAAAACAACTCTTGCTCGTAGGAACAGAAACTGCATGGGATTCAACTCCATTTAGGACTGGGAAACAAATGCTAGCTTGCCTTATATGAAACACACTCTGCTTTTGAGAAAAGAGCACTCTTCTACTCTACTGTGTTTCCTAAGGGGTCCGAACAGTGAGCTTGCTCAGAACAAAAGAACTGTGCTTCCTACACACATGGGCCATATCTAGTTCAACTCTGCTTAGGAAACAAACAAGAACAATAGCTCCTCTTCCTTCCAATACACTGTACTTGCAGGGAACAGAGGGCGAGTGCTATTTGCACTGTGTATGGCAATTGGAGCACAATAGTGACTTGTCTTACCAGAAAACAACTCTTGCTCATAGGATAAAAAACTGCATGTGACTCAACTCCATTTAGGACTAGGAAACAAACGCTAGCTCGACTTCCAAGAAACACACTCTGCTTTTGAGAAAAGAGCACTCTTCTACTCTACTGTGTTTCCTATAGAGCCAGAAGATTGAACTTGCTCAGAACATTAGAACTGTGCTTCCTACACACACGGCAATATCTAGTTCAATTCTGCTTAGGAACCTGACAAGAACAGTAGATCCTCTTCAGTCCGATACACTGTACTTGCTGGGAACAGACGCGAGTGCTATTTGCACTGTGTATGTCAATGGGAGCGCAATAGTGATTTTCCTTACCAGAAAACAACTCTTGCTCGTTAGACCAGAAACTGTATGAGATTCAACTCCATTTAGGACTGGGAAACACATGCTAGCTCGCCTTACATGAAACACACTCTGCTTTAGAGAAAAGAGCACTCTTCTACTCTACTGTGGTTCCTATAGGGCCAGAACAGTGAGCTTGCTCAGAACAAAAGGACTGTGCTTCCTACACACAGGGCCATATCTCCTTCAACTCTGCTTAGGAAACTGACAAGAACAGTAGCACCTCTTCAGTCCGATACACTGTACTTGCTGGGAACAGACGCGAGTGCTATTTGCACTGTGTATGGCAATGGGAGCACAATAGTGACTTTCCTTACCAGAAAACAACTCTTGCTCGTAAGACCAGAAACTGCATGTGATTCAATTCCATTTAGGACTGGGAAACAAACGCTAGCTCGCCTTACAAGAAACACACTCTGCTTTTAAGAAAAGAGCACTCTTCTACTCTACTGTGTTTCCTATAGGGAAAGAACAGTGAGCTTGCTCAGAACAAAGAACTGAGCTTCCTACACACATGGCCGTATCTAGTTCAATTCTGCTTAGGAACCTGACAGGAACAGTAGATCCTCTTCAGTCCAATACACTGTACTTGCTGCAATCAGACGCCAGTGCTATTTGTCCTGTGAATGGCAATGGCAGCGCAGTAGTGACTCTTCTTACGAGAAAAGAACTCTTGCTCGTAGGACCAGAAACTGCATGGGATTCAACTCCATTTAGGACTGGGAAACAAACGCTAGCTCGCCTTACAAGAAACACACTCTGCTTTTGAGAAAAGAGCACTTTTCTACTCTAAAGTGTTTCCTATAGGGCCAGAACAGTGAGCTTGCTGAGAACAAAAGAACTGTGCTTCCTGCACACACGGGCCATATCTAGTTCAACTCTGCTTAGAAAACTAACAAGAACAGTAGCTCCTCTTCAGTCCGATACACTGTAATAGCTGGGAACACACGCGAGTGCTATTTGCACTGTGTATGTCAATGAGAGCGTAATAGTGACTTTCCTTACCAGAAAACAACTCTTGCTCGTAGGACCAGAATCTGCATGTGATTCAACTCCATTTAGGACTGGGAAACAAATGCTAGCTCGCCTTACATGAAACACACTGCTTTTGAGAAAAGAGCACTCTTCTACTCTACTGTGTTTCCTATTGGGTCCGAAAATTGAGCTTGCTGAGAACAAAAGAACTGTGCTTCCTACACACACGGGCCATATATAGTTCAACTCTGCTTAGGAAACTGACATGAACAGTAGATCCTCTTCAGTCCAATACACTGTACTTGCTGGGAACAGATGCAAGTGCTATTTGCACTGTGTATGGCAATGAGAGTGCAATTGTGACTCTTCTTACCAGAAAACAACTCTTGCTTGTAGGAACAGAAACTGCATGTGATTCAACTCCATTTAGGACTGGGAAACAAACGCTAGCTCGCCTTACAAGAAAAACACTCTGCTTTTGAGAAAAGAGCACTCTTCTAAAATACTGTGTTTCCTACAGGGAAAGAACAGTGAGCTTGCTCAGAACAAAGAACTGTGCTTCCTACACACATGGCCGTATCTAGTTCAATTCTGCTTAGGAACCTGACAAGAACAGTAGATCCTCTTCAGTCCAATACACTGTACATGCTGGGAACAGACGCCAGTTCTATTTGCCCTGTGTAAAACAATGGGAGCACAAGAGTGACTCTTCTTACCAGAAAACAACCCTTGCTCGTAGGAACAGAAACTGCATGTGACTCAACTCCATTTAGGACTAGGAAACAAACTCTAGCTCGCCTTACAAGAAACACACTCTGCTTTTGAAAAAAGAGCACTCTTCTACTCTACTGTATTTCCTATGTGGTCCGAACACTGAGCTTGCTCAGAACAAAAAAACTGTGCTTCCTCCACACACGGCAATATCTAATTCAATTCTGCTTAGGAACCTGACATGAACAGTAGATCCTCTTCAGTCCAATACACTGTACTTGCTGGGAACAGACAACAGTGCTATTTGTCCTGTGTATGGCAATGGCAGCACAATAGTGACTCTTCTTACGAGAAAAGAACTCTTGCTCGTAGGACCAGAAACTGCATGTGATTCAACTCCATTTAGGACTGGGAAACAAACGCTAGCTCGACTTCCAAGAAACACACTGTGCTTTTGAGAAAAGAGCACTCTTCTACTCTTCTTTGTTTCCTATAGAGCCAGAAGATGCAACTTACTCAGAACATTAAGACTGTTCTTCCTACACACACGGCCATATCTAGTTCAATTCTGCTTAGGAACCTGACAAGAACAGTAGATCCTCTTCTGTACAATACACTGTACTTGCTGGGAACAGACGCCAGTGCTATTTGTCCTGTTTATGGCAATGGCAGTGCAATAGTGACTCTTCTTACCATAAAACAACTCTTGCTCGTAGGACTAGATACTGCATGTGATTCATCTCCATTTAGGACTGGGAAACAAACGCTAGCTTGCCTTAAAAGAAACACACTCTGCTTTAGGGAAAAGAGCACTCTTCTACTCTATTGTGTTTCCTATAGGGCCAGAACAGTGAGATTTCTCAGAACAAAAGAACTGTGCTTCCTACACACGGGCCATAACTAGTTCAACTCTGCTTAGGAAACTGACAAGAACAGTAGCTCCTCTTCAGTCCGTTACATTGTACTTGCTGGGAACAGACGCGAGTGCTATTTGCACTGTGTATGGCTTGGGAGCTCAATAGTGACTTTCCTTACCAGAAAACAACTCTTGCTCGTAGGACCAGAAACTGCATGTGATTCAACTCCATTTAGGACTGGGAAACAAATGCTAGCTCGCCTTACAAGAAACACACTCTGCTTTTGAGAAAAGAGCACTCTTCTACTCTACTGTGTTTCCTATGGGGTCCGAACAGTGAGCTTGCTCAGAACAAAAGAACTGTGCTTTCTACACACACGGGCCATATCTAGTTCAACTCTGCTTAGGAAACTGACAAGAACAGTAGCTCCTCTTCAGTCCGATACACTGTACTTGCGGGGAACAGACGCGAGTGCTATTTGCACTGTGTTTGGCATTGGAGCACAATAGTGACTCGTCTTACCAGAAAACAACTCTTGCTCGTAGGACAAAAAACTGCATGTGACTCAACTCCCTTTAGGACTGGGAAACAAACGCTAGCTCGCCTTACAAGAAACACACTCTGCTTTTGAGAAAAGAGCACTCTTCTACTCTACTGTGTTTCCTATGTGGTCTGAACAGTGAGCTTGCTCAGAACAAAAGAACTGTGCGTCCTACACACACGGCCATATCTAGTTCAATTCTGCTTAGGAACCTGACAAAAACAGTAGATCCTGTATAGTCCAATACACTGTACTTGCTGGGAACAGACGCCAGTGCTATTTGTCCTGTGTATGGCAATGGCAGCGCAATAGTGACTCTTCTTACCAGAAAACAACTCTTGCTTGTAGGACCAGAAACTGCATGTGATTCAACTCCATTTAGGACTGGGAAACAAAAGCTGGCTCACCTTACAAGAAACACACTCTGCTTTAGAGAAAAGAGCACTCTTCTACTCTACTGTGTTTCCTATAGGGCCAGAACAGTGAGCTTGCTCAGAACAAAAGAACTGTGCTTCCTACACACGGGCCATATCTAGTTCAACTCTGCTTAGGAAACTGACAAGAACAGTAGCACCTCTTCAGTCCGATACACTGTACTTGCTGGGAACAGATGCGAGTGCTATTTCCACTGTGTATGGCAATGGGAGCGCAATAGTGACTTTCCTTACCAGAAAACAACTCTTGCTCGTAAGATCAGAAACTGCATGTGATTCAACTCCATTTAGGACTGGGAAACAAATGCTAGCTCACCTTACATGAAACACACTCTGCTTTTGAGAAAAGAGCACTCTTCTACTCTACTGTGTTTCCTAAGGGGTCCGAACAGTGAGCTTGCTCAGAACAAAAGAACTGTGCTTCCTACACACATGGGCCATATCTAGTTCAACTCTGCTTAGGAAACTGACAAGAACAATACCTCCTCTTCCTTCAAATACACTGTATTTGCAGGGAAGAGACGCGAGTGCTATTTGCACTGTGTATGGCAATTGGAGCACAATAGTGACTTGTTTACCAGAAAACAACTCTTGCTCGTAGGACAAAAAACTGCATGTGACTCATCTCCATTTAGGACTAGGAAACAAACGCTAGCTCTCCATGCAAGAAACACACTCTGCTTTTGAGAAAAGAGCACTCTTCTACTCTACTGTGTTTCCTATAGAGCCAGAAGATTGAACTTGCTCAGAACATTAGAAGTGTGCTTCCTACACACATGGCAATATCTAGTTCAATTCTGCTTAGGAACCTGACAAGAACAGTAGATCCTCTTCTGTACAATACACTGTACTTGCTGGGAACAGACACCAGTGCTATTTGTCCTGTGTATGGCAATGGCAGTGCAATAGTGACTCTTCTTACCATAAAACAACTCTTGCTCATAGGACTAGAAACTGCATGTGATTCAACTCCATTTAGGACTGGGAAACAAATGCTAGCTCGCCTTACAAGAATCACACTCTGCTTTAGGGAAAAGAGCACTCTTCTACTCTATTGTGTTTCCTATAGGGCCAGAACAGTGAGCTTGCTCAGAACAAAAGAACTGTGCTTCCTACACACGGGCCATAGCTAGTTCAATTCTGCTTAGGAAACTGACAAGAACAGTAGCTCCTCTTCAGTTCGATACACTGTACTTGCTGGGAACAGACGCGAGTGCTATTTGCACTGTGTATGGCAATGTGAGTGCAATAGTGACTTCCCTTACCAGAAAACAACTCTTGCTTGTAGGACCAGAAACTGCATGTGATTCAACTCCATTTAGGACTGGGAAACAAATGCTAGCTCGCCTTACAAGAAACACACTCTGCTTTTGAGAAAAGAGCACTCTTCTACTCTACTGTGTTTCCTATAGGGCCAGAACAGTGAGCTTGCTCAGAACAAAAGAACTGTGCTTCCTACACACGGGCCATATCTAGTTCAACTCTGCTTAGGGAACTGACAGTACAGTAGCTCCTATTCAGTCCAATACACTGTACTTCCTGGGAACAGACGCGAGTGCTATTTGTAATGTGTATGGCAATGGGAGCGCAATAGTGACTTTCCTTACCAGAAAACAACTCTTGCTCGTAGGACCAGAAACTGCATGTGATTCAACTCCATTTAGGACTAGGAAACAAACGCTATCTCACCTTACAAGAAATACACTCTGCTTTTGAGAAAAGAGCACTGCTGTGGGATGTATGGCAAATGTGTTGCTAATTAATCAATAAAACACTGATTGGCCGTTGGCTAGGCAGGAAGTGTAGGCGGGGCAAGGAGGAGAATAAAGCAGGTAAGTGGAAGGCTGAGAGAGAGACACTGCCAGCCGCCATCAGGACAAGGAAGATGTAAGGTACCAGTAAGCCATGAGCCATGTGGCAAAGTAAAGATTAATAGAAATGGGCTAAATATAAGAGTAAGAGCTAGACAATAACAGTGACTCTTCTTACCATAAAACAACTCTTGCTCGTAGGACTAGATACTGCATGTGATTCATCTCCATTTAGGACTGGGAAACAAACGCTAGCTCGCCTTAAAAGAAACACACTCTGCTTTAGGGAAAATTGCACTCTTCTACTCTACTGTGTTTCCTATAGGGCCAGAACAGTGAGCTTGCTCAGAACAAGAGAACTGTGCTTCCTACACACACGGGAAATATCTCGTTCAACTCTGCTTAGGACACTGACAAGAACAGTAGCTCCTCTTCAGTCCGATGCACTGTACTTGCTGGGAAGAGATGCGAGTGCTATTGGCACTGTGTATGGCAGTGGGAACACAATAGTGACTTTCCTTACCAGAAAACAACTCTTGCTCGTAGGACGAGAAACTGCATGTGATTCAACTCCATTTAGGACTGGGAAACAAATGCTAGCTCGCCTTACAAGAAACACACTCTGCTTTTGAGAAAAGAGCACTCTTCTACTCTACTGTGTTTCCTATAGGGAAAAAACAGTGAGCTTGCTCAGAACAAAGAACTGTGCTTCCTACACACATGGCCGTATCTAGTTCAATTCTGCTTAGGAACCTGACAAGAACAGTAGATCCTCTTCAGTCCAATACACGGTACATGCTGGGAACAGACGCCAGTGCTATTTGCCCTGTGTAAAACAATGGGAGCACAATAGTAACTCTTCTTACCAGAAAACATCTCTTGCTCGTAGGATCAGAAACTGCATGTGATTCAACTCCATTTAGGACTGGGAAACAAACGCTAGCTCGCCTTACAAGAAACAAACTCTGCTTCTGAGAAAAGAGCACTCTTCTACTCTACTGTGTTTCCTATAGGGCCAGAACAGTGAGCTTGCTCAGAACAAAAGAACTGTGCTTCCTACACACGGGTCATATCTAGTTCAACTCTGCTTAGGAAACTGACAAGAACAGTAGCTCCTCTTCAGTCCGATACACTGTACTTGCTGGGAACAGACGCGAGTGCTATTTGCACTGTGTATGGCAATGGGAGCGCAATAGTGACTTTCCTTACCAGATAACAACTCTTGCTCGTAAGACCAGAAACTGCATGAGATTCAACTCCATTTAGGACTGGGAAACAAATGCTAGCTCGCCTTCCATGAAACACACTCTGCTTTTGAGAAAAGAGCACTCTTCTACTCTACTGTGTTTCCTATGGGGTCCGAACAGTGAGCTTGCTCAGAACAAAAGAACTGTGCTTCCTACACACACGGGCCATATCTAGTTCAACTCTGCTTAGGAAACTGACAAGAACAATAGCTCCTCTTCCTTCCAATACACTGTACTTCCAGGGAACAGACGCGAGTGCTATTTGCACTGTGTATGGCAATTGGAGCACAATAGTGACTTGTCTTACCAGAAAACAATTCTTGCTCGTAGGACAAAAAACTGCATGTGACTCAACTCCATTTAGGACTAGGAAACAAACGCTAGCTCGACTTCCAAGAAACACACTCTGCTTTTGAGAAAAGAGCACTCTTCTACTCTACTGTGTTTCCTATAGAGCCAGAAGAGTGAACTTGCTCAGAACATTAGAACTGTGCTTCCTACACACACGGCCATATCTAGTTCAATTCTGCTTAGGAACCTGACAAGAACAGTAGATCCTCTTCTGTACAATACACTGTACTTGCTGGGAACAGACGCCAGTGCTATTTGTCCTGTGTATGGCAATGGCAGCGCAATAGTGACTCTTCTTACCATAAAAAAACCCTTGCTCGTAGGACTAGAAACTGCATGTGATTCAACTCCATTTAGGACTGGGAAACAAATGCTAGCTCGACTTCCAAGAAACACACTCTGCTTTTGAGAAAAGAGCACTCTTCTACTCTACTTTGTTTCCTATAGAGCCAGAAGATTGAACTTGCTCAGAACATTAAGACTGTTCTTCCTACACACACGGCCATATCTAGTTCAATTCTGCTTAGGAACCTGACAAGAACAGTAGATCCTCTTCTGTACAATACACTGTACTTGCTGGGAACAGACGCCAGTGCTATTTGTCCTGTTTATGGCAATGGCAGTGCAATAGTGACTCTTCTTACCATAAAACAACTCTTGCTCGTAGGACTAGATACTGCATGTGATTCATCTCCATTTAGGACTGGGAAACAAACGCTAGCTCGCCTTAAAAGAAACACACTCTGCTTTAGGGAAAAGAGCACTCTTCTACTCTATTGTGTTTCCTATAGGGCCAGAACAGTGAGCTTTCTCAGAACAAAAGAACTGTGCTTTCTACACACACGAGCCATATCTAGTTCAACTCTGCTTAGGAAACAAACAAGACAGTAGCTCCTGTTCAGTCCGATACACTGTACTTGTGGGGAACAGACGCGAGTGCTATTTGCACTGTGTTTGGCATTGGAGCACAATAGTGACTCGTCTTACCAGAAAACAACTCTTGCTCCTAGCACAAAAAACTGCATGTGACTCAACTCCATTTAGGACTGGGAAACAAACGCTAGCTCGACTTACAAGAAACACACTCTGCTTTTGAGAAAAGAGCACTCTTCTACTCTACTGTGTTTCCTATGTGGTCTGAACAGTGAGCTTGCTCAGAACAAAAGAACTGTGCTTCCTACACACACGGCCATATCTAGTTCAATTCTGCTTAGGAACCTGACAAGAACAGCAGATCCTGTATAGTCCAATACACTGTACTTGCTGGGAACAGACGCCAGTGCTATTTGTCCTGTGTATGGCAATGGCAGCGCAATAGTGACTCTTCTTACCAGAAAACAACTCTTGCTTGTAGGACCAGAAACTGCATGTGATTCAACTCCATTTATGACTGGGAAACAAAAGCTGGCTCACCTTACAAGAAACACACTCTGCTTTAGAGAAAAGAGCACTCTTCTACTCTACTGTGTTTCCTATAGGGCCAGAACAGTGAGCTTGCTCAGAACAAAAGAACTGTGCTTCCTACACACGGGCCATATCTAGTTCAACTCTGCTTAGGAAACTGACAAGAACAGTAGCACCTCTTCAGTCCGATACACTGTACTTGCTGGGAACAGACGCGAGTGCTGTTTGCACTGTGTATGGCAATGGGAGCGCAATAGTGACTTTCCTTACCAGAAAACAACTCTTGCTCGTAAGACCAGAAACTGCATGTGATTCAACTCCATTTAGGACTGGGAAACAAATGCTAGCTCGCCTTACATGAAACACACTCTGCTTTTGAGAAAAGAGCACTCTTCTACTCTACTGTGTTTCCTAAGGGGTCCGAACAGTGAGCTTGCTCAGAACAAAAGAACTGTGCTTCCTACACACATGGGCCATATCTAGTTCAACTCTGCTTAGGAAACTGACAAGAACAATACCTCCTCTTCCTTCAAATACACTGTGCTTGCAGGGAAGAGACGCGAGTGCTATTTGCACTGTGTATGGCAATTGGAGCACAATAGTGACTTGTTTACCAGAAAACAACTCTTGCTCGTCGGACAAAAAACTGCATGTGACTCATCTCCACGTAGGACTAGGAAACAAACGCTAGCTCTCCATGCAAGAAACACACTCTGCTTTTGAGAAAAGAGCACTCTTCTACTCTACTGTGTTTCCTATAGAGCCAGAAGATTGAACTTGCTCAGAACATTAGAGGTGTGCTTCCTACACACATGGCAATATCTAGTTCAATTCTGCTTAGGAACCTGACAAGAACAGTAGATCCTCTTCTGTACAATACACTGTACTTGCTGGGAACAGACACCAGTGCTATTTGTCCTGTGTATGGCAATGGCAGTGCAATAGTGACTCTTCTTACCATAAAACAACTCTTGCTCATAGGACTAGAAACTGCATGTGATTCAACTCCATTTAGTACTGGGAAACAAACGCTAGCTCGCCTTACAAGAAACACACTCTGCTTTAGGGAAAAGAGCACTCTTCTACTCTATTGTGTTTCTTATAGGGCCAGAACAGTGAGCTTGCTCAGAACAAAAGAACTGTGCTTCCTACACACGGGCCATAGCTAGTTCAACTCTGCTTAGGAAACTGACAAGAATAGTAGCTCCTCTTCAGTTCGATACACTGTACTTGCTGGGAACAGACGCGAGTGCTATTTGCACTGTGTATGGCAATGGGAGTGCAATAGTGACTTCCCTTACCAGAAAACAACTCTTGCTTGTGGACCAGAAACTGCATGTGATTCAACTCCATTTAGGACTGGGAAACAAATGCTAGCTCGCCTTACAAGAAACACACTCTGCTTTTGAGAAAAGAGCACTCTTCTACTCTACTGTGTTTCCTATAGGACCAGAACAGTGAGCTTGCTCAGAACAAAAGAACTGTGCTTCCTACACACGGGCCATATCTAGTTCAACTCTGCTTAGGAAACAAACAAGAACAGTAGCTCCTCTTCAGTCCGATACACTGTACTTGCAGGGAACAGACGCGAGTGCTATTTGCACTGTGTATGGCATTGGAGCACAATAGTGACTCGTCTTACCAGAAAACAACTCTTGCTCATAGGACAAAAAACTGCATGTGACTCAACTCCATTGAGGACTGGGAAACAAATGCTAGCTCGACTTACAAGAAACACACTCTGCTTTTGAGAAAAGAGCACTCTTCTACTCTACTGTGTTTCCTATGTGGTCCGAACAGTGAGCTTGCTCAGAACAAAAGAACTGTGCTTCCTACACACACGGCCATATCTAGTTCACTTCTGCTTAGGAACCTGACAAGAACAGTAGATCCTCTTCAGTCCAATACACTGTACTTGCTGGGAACAGACGCCAGTGCTATTTGTCCTGTGTATGGCAATGGCAGCGCAATAGTGACTCTTCTTACCAGAAAACAACTCTTGCTTGTAGGACCAGAGACTGCATGTGATTCAACTCCATTTAGGACTGGGAAACAAAAGCTAGCTCACCTTACAAGAAACACACTCTGCTTTAGAGAAAAGAGCACTCTTCTACTCTACTGTGTTTCCTACAGGGCCAGAACAATGAACTTGCTCAGAACATTAGAACTGTGCTTCCTACACACGGGCCATATCTAGTTCAACTCTGCTTAGGAAACTGACAAGAACAGTAGCACCTCTTCAGTCCGATACACTGTTCTTGCTGGGAACAGACGCGAGTGCTATTTGCACTGTGTATGTCTATGGGAGCGCAATAGTGACTTTCCTTACCAGAAAACAACTCTTGCTCGTAAGACCAGAAACTGCATGAGATTCAACTCCATTTAGGACTGGGAAACAAATGCTAGCTCGCCTTACATGAAACACACTCTGCTTTAGAGAAAAGAGCACTCTTCTACTCTACTGTGTTTCCTATAGGACCAGAACAGTGAGCTTGCTCAGAACAAAAGGACTGTGCTTCCTACACACAGGGCCATATCTCGTTCAACTCTGCTTAGGAAACTGACAAGAACAGTAGCACCTCTTCAGTCCCATACACTGTACTTCCTGGGAACAGACGCGAGTGCTATTTGCACTGTGTATGGCAATGGGAGCGCAATAGTGACTTTCCTTACCAGAAAACAACTCTTGCTCGTAAGACCAGAAACTGCATGTGATTCAATTCCATTTAGGACTGGGAAACAAATGCTAACTCGCCTTACATGAAACACACTCTGCTTTTGAGAAAAGAGCACTCTTCTACTCTACTGTGTTTCCTAAGGGGTCCGAACAGTGAGCTTGCTCAAAACAAAGGAACTGTGCTTCCTACACATGGGCCATATCTAGTTCAACTCTGCTTAGGAAACTGACAAGAACAATAGCTCCTCTTCCTTCCAATAAACTGTACTTGCAGGGAACAGACGCGAGTGCTATTTGCACTGTGTATGGCATTTGGAGCACAATAGTGACTTGTCTTACCAGAAAACAACTCTTGCTCGTAGGACAAAAAACTGCATGTGACTCAACTCCATTTAGGACTAGGAAACAAACGCTAGCTCGACTTCCAAGAAACACACTCTGCTTTTGAGAAAGAGCACTCTTCTACTCTACTGTGTTTCCTATAGAGCCATAAGATTGAACTTGCTCAGAACAAAAGAACTGTGCTTCCTACACACACGGCCATATCTAGTTCAATTCTGCTTAGGAACCTGACAAGAACAGTAGATCCTCTTCTGTACAATGCACTGTACTTGCTGGGAACAGACGCCAGTGCTATTTGTCCTGTGTATGGCAATGGCAGTGCAATAGTGACTCTTCTTACCATAAAACAACTCTTGCTCGTAGGACTAGAAACTGCATGTGATTCAACTCCATTTAGTACTGGGAAACAAACGCTAGCTCGCCTTACAAGAAACACACTCTGCTTTAGGGAAAAGAGCACTCTTCTACTCTATTGTGTTTTCCTATAGGGCCAGAACAGTGAGCTTTCTCAGAACAAAAGAACTGTGCTTCCTACACACGGGCCATAACTAGTTCAACTCTGCTTAGGAAACTGACAAGAAACAGTAGCTCCTCTTCAGTCCGATACACTGTACTTGCTGGGAACAGACGCGAGTGCTATTTGCACTGTGTATGGCAATGGGAGCACAATAGTGACTTTCCTTACCAGAAAACAACTCTTGCTCGTAGGACCAGAAACTGCATGTGATTCAACTCCATTTAGGACTGGGAAACAAATGCTAGCTCGCCTTACAAGAAACACACTCTGCTTTTGAGAAAAGAGCACTCTTCTACTCTACTGTGTTTCCTATGGGGTCTGAACAGTGAGCTTGCTCAGAACAAAAGAACTGTGCTTTCTACACACACGGGCCATATCTAGTTCCACTCTGCTTAGGAAACAAACAAGAACAGTAGCTCCTCTTCAGTCCGATACACTGTACTTGCTGGGAACAGACGCGAGTGCTATTTGCACTGTGTATGGCATTGGAGCACAATAGTGACTCGTCTTACCAGAAAACAAATCTTGCTCGTCGGACAAAAAACTGCATGTGACTCAACTCCATTTAGGACTGGGAAGCAAATGCTAGCTCAACTTACATGAAACACACTCTGCTTTTGAGAAAAGAGCACTCTTCTACTCTACTGTGTTTCCTATGGGGTCCGAACAGTGAGCTTGCTCAGAACAAAAGACTGTGCTTCCTACACACACGGCCATATCTAGTTCAATTCTGCTTAGGAACCTGACAAGAACAGTAGATCCTCTTCAGTCCAATACACTGTACTTGCTGGGAACAGACGCCAGTGCTATTTGTCCTGTGTATGGCAATGGCAGCGCAATAGTGACTCTTCTTACCAGAAAAACAACTCTTGCTTGTAGGACCAGAAACTGCATGTGACTTCAACTCCATTTAGGACTGGGAAACAAAAGCTAGCTCACCTTACAAGAAACACACTCTGCTTTAGAGAAAAGAGCACTCTTCTACTCTACTGTGTTTCCTATAGGGCCAGAACAGTGAGCTTGCTCAGAACAAAAGAACTGTGCTTCCTACACACGGGCCATATCTAGTTCAACTCTGCTTAGGAAACTGACGAGAACAGTAGATCCTCTTCAGTCCGATACACTGTACTTGCTGGGAACAGACGCGAGTGCTATTTGCACTGTGTATGTCAATGGGAGCGCAATAGTGATTTTCCTTACCAGAAAACAACTCTTGCTCGTAAGACCAGAAACTGCATGAGATTCAACTCCATATAGGACTGGGAAACAAATGCTAGATCGCCTTACATGAAACACACTCTGCTTTTGAGAAAAGAGCACTCTTCTACTCTACTGTGTTTCCTAAGGGGTCCGAACCGTGAGCTTGCTCAAAACAAAAGAACTGTGCTTCCTGCACACATGGGCCATATCTAGTTCAACTCTGCTTAGGAAACTGACAAGAACAATAGCTCCTCTTCCTTCCAATACACTGTAATTGCAGGGAAGAGACGCGAGTGCTATTTGCATTGTGTATGGCATTTGGAGCACAATAGTGACTTGACTTACCAGAAAACAACTCTTGCTCGTAGGACAAAAAACTGCATGTGACTCAACTCCATTTAAGACTAGGAAACAAACGCTAGCTCTCCATGCAAGAAACACACTCTGCATTTGAGAAAAGAGCACTCTTCTACTCTACTGTGTTTCCTATAGAGCCAGAAGATTGAACTTGCTCAGAACAAAAGAACTGTGCTTCCTACACAGACGGCCATATCTAGTTCAATTCTGCTTAGGAACCTGACAAGAACAGTAGATCCTCTTCTGTACAATGCACTGTACTTTCTGGGAACATACGCCAGTGCTATTTGTCCTGTGTATGGCAATGGCAGTGCAATAGTGACTCTTCTTACCATAAAACAACTCTTGCTCGTAGGACTAGAAACTGCATGTGATTCAACTACATTTAGTACTGGGAAACAAACGCTAGCTCGCATTACAAGAAACACACTCTGCTTTAGGGAAAAGAGCACTCTTCTACTCTATTGTGTTTCCTATAGGGTCAGAACAGTGAGCTTTCTCAGAACAAAAGAACTGTGCTTCCTACACACGGGCCATAACTAGTTCACCTCTGCTTAGGAAACTGACAAGAACAGTAGCTCCTCTTCAGTCCGATGCACTGTACTTGCGGGGAACAGACGCGAGTGCTATTTGCACTGTGTATGGCATTGGAGCACAATAGTGACTCGTCTTACCAGAAAACAAATCTTGCTCATAAGACAAAAAACTGCATGTGACTCCACTCCATTTAGGACTGGGAAGCAAATCCTAGCTCAACTTACAAGAAACACACTTTGCTTTTGATAAAAGAGCACTCTTCTACTCTACTGTGTTTCCTATGGGGTCCGAACAGTGAGCTTGCTCAGAACAAAAGAACTGTGATTCCTACACACACGGCCATATCTAGTTCACTTCTGCTTAGGAACCTGACAAGAACAGTAGATCCTCTTCAGTCCAATACACTGTACTTGCTGGAAAAAGACGACAGTGCTATTTGTCCTGTGTATGGCAATGGCAGTGCAATAGTGACTCTTCTTACCAGAAAACAACTCTTGCTTGTAGGACCAGAAACTGCATGTGATTCAACTCTATTTAGGACTGGGAAACAAAAGCTAGCTCACCTTACAAGAAACACACTCTGCTTTAGAGAAAAGAGCAGTCTTCGACTCTACTGTGATTCCTATAGGGCCAGAACAGTGAGCTTGCTCAGAACAAAAGAACTGTGCTTCCTACACACGGGCCATATCTAGTTCAACTCTGCTTAGGAAACTGACAAGAACAGTAGCTCCTCTTCAGTCCGATACACTGTACTTGCTGGGAACAGACGCGAGTGCTATTTGCACTGTGTATGTCAATGGGAGCGCAATAGTGACTTTCCTTACCAGAAAAAAACTCTTGCTCGTAAGACCAGAAACTGCATGAGATTCAACTCCATTTAGGACTGGGAAACAAATGCTAACTCGCCTTACAAGAAACACACTCTGCTTTTGAGAAAAGAGCACTCTTCTACTCTACTGTGTTTCCTATGGGGTCCGAACAGTGAGGTTGCTCAGAACAAAAGAACTGTGCTTCCTACACACACGGGCCATATCTAGTTGAACTCTGCTTAGGAAACTGACAAGACAGTAGCTCCTCTTCAGTCCGATACACTGTACTTGCTTGGAACAGACGCGAGTGCTATTTGCACTGTGTATGGCAATTGGAGCACAAGAGTGACTTGTCTTACCAGAAAACAACTCTTGCTCGTAGGACAAAAAACTGCATGTGACTCAACTCCATTTAGGACTAGGTAACAAACGCTACCTCGACTTCCAAGAAACATACTCTGCTTTTGAAAAAAGAGCACTCTTCTACTCTACTGTGTTTCCTATAGAGACAGAAGAGTGAACTTGCTCAGAACATTAGAACTGTGCTTCCTAAACACACGGCCATATCTAGTTCAATTCTGCTTAGGAACCTGACAAGAACAGTAGATCCTCTTCTGTACAATACACTGTACTTGCTGGGAACAGACGCCAGTGCTATTTGTCCTGTGTATGGCAATGGCAGCGCAATAGTGACTCTTCTTACCATAAAACAACCCTTGCTCATAGGACTAGAAACTGCATGTGATTCAACTCCATTTAGGACTGGGAAACAAACGCTAGCTTGACTTCCAAGAAACACACTCTGCTTTTGAGAAATGAGCACTCTTCTACTCTACTTTGTTTAATATAGAGCCAGAAGATTCAACTTGCTCAGAACATTAAGACTGTGCTTCCTACACACACGGCCATATCTAGTTCAATTCTGCTTAGGAATCTGACAAGAACAGTAGATCCTCTTCTGTACAATACACTGCACTTGCTGGAAAAGACGCCAGTGCTATTTGTCCTGTGTATGGCAATGGCAGTGCAATAGTGACTCTTCTTACCATAAAACAACTCTTGCTCGTAGGACTAGATACTGCATGTGATTCATCTCCATTTAGGACTGGGAAACAAACGCTAGCTCGCCTTACAAGAAACACACTCTGCTTTAGGGAAAAGAGCACTCTTCTACTCTATTGTGTTTCCTATAGGGCCAGAACAGTGAGCTTTCTCAGTACAAAAGAACTGTGCTTCCTACACACGGGCCATAACTAGTTCAACTCTGCTTAGAAAACTGACAAGAACAGTAGCTCCTCTTCAGTCCGTTACATTGTACTTGCTGGGAACAGACGCGAGTGCTATTTGCACTGTGTATGGCTTGGCAGCACAATAGTGACTTCCCTTACCAGAAAACAACTCTTGCTCGTAGGACCAGAAACTGCATGTGGTTCAACTCCATTTAGGACTGGGAAACAAATGCTAGCTCGCCTTACAAGAAACACACTCTGCTTTAGGGAAAAGAGCACTCTTCTACTCTACTGTGTTTCCTATGGGGTCCGAACAGTGACCTTGCTCAGAACAAAAGAACTGTGCTTTCTACACACACGGGCCATATCTAGTTCAACTCTGCTTAGGAAACAAACAAGAACAGTAGCTCCTCTTCAGTCCGATACACTGTACTTGCGGGGAACAGACGCGAGTGCTATTTGCACTGTGTATGGCATTGGAGCACAATAGTGACTCGTCTTACCAGAAAACAACTCTTTCTTGTAGGACAAAAAACTGCATGTGACTCAACTCCATTTAGGACTGGGAAACAAACGCTAACTCTACTTACAAGAAACACACTCTGGTTTTGAGAAAAGAGTACTCTTCTACTCTACTGTGTTTCCTATGTGGTCCGAACAGTGAGCTTGCTCAGAACAAAAGAACTGTGCTTCCTACACACACGGCCATATCTAGTTCAATTCTGCTTAGGAACCTGACAAGAACAGTATATCCTGTATAGTCCAATACACTGTACTTGCTGGGAACAGACGCCAGTGCTATTTGTCCTGTGTATGGCAATGGCAGCGCAATAGTGACTCTTCTTAACAGAAAACAACTCTTGCTTGTAGGACCAGAAACTGCATGTGATTCAACTCCATTTAGGATTGGGAAACAAAAGCTGGCTCACCTTACAAGAAACACACTCTGCTTTGGAGAAAAGAGCACTCTTCTACTCTACTGTGTTTCCTATAGGGCCAGAACAGTGAGCTTGCTCAGAACAAAATAACTGTGCTTCCTACACACGGACAATATCTCGTTTAACTCTGCTTAGGAAACTGACAAGAACAGTAGCACCTCTTCAGTCTGATACACTGTACTTGCTGGGAACAGACGCGAGTGATATTTGCACTGTGTATGGCAATGGGAGCGCAATAGTGACTTTCCTTACCACAAAACAACTCTTGCTCGTAAGACCAGAATCTGCATGTGATTCAACTCCATTTAGTACTGGGAAACAAACGCTAGCTCGCCTTACAAGAAATCACTCTAATTTAAGGAAAAGAGCACTCTTCTACTCTATTGTGTTTCCTATAGGGCCAGAACAGTGAGCTTTCTCAGAACAAAAAAACTGTGCTTCCTACACACGGGCCATAACTAGTTCAACTCTGCTTAGGAAACTGACAAGAACAGTAGCTCCTCTTCAGTCCGATACACTGTACTTGCTGGGAACAGACGCGAGTGCTATTTTCATTGTGTATGGCAATGGGAGCGCAATAGTGACTTTCCTTACCAGAAAACAACTCTTGCTCGTAGGACCAGAAACTGCATGTGATTCAACTCCATTTAGGATTGGGAAACAAATGCTAGCTCGCCTTACAAGAAACACACTCTGCTTTTGAGAAAAGAGCACTCTTCTACTCTACTGTGCTTCCTATGGGGTCCGAACAGTGAGCTTGCTCAGAACAAAAGAACTGTGCTTTCTACACACACGGGCCATATCTAGTTCAACTCTTCTTAGGAAACAAACAAGAACAGTAGCTCCTCTTCAGTCCGATACACTGTACTTGCGGGGAACAGACGCGAGTGCTATTTGCACTGTGTATGGCATTGGAGCACAATAGTGACTCGTCTTACCAGAAAACAACTCTTGCTCGTAGGACAAAAAACTGCATGTGACTCAACTCCATTTAGGACTGGGAAACAAACGCTAGCTCAACTTACAAGAAACACACTCTGCTTTTGAGAAAAGAGCACTCTTCTACTCTACTGTGTTTCCTATGGGGTCCGAAAGTGAGCTTGCTCAGAACAAAAGAACTGTGCTTCCTACACACACGGGGATATCTAGTTCACTTCTGCTTAGGAACCTGACAAGAACAGTAGATCCTCTTCAGTCCAATACACTGTACTTGCTGGGAACAGACGCGAGTGCTATTTGCACTGTGTATGGCAATTGGAGCACAATAGTGACTGTCTTACCAGAAAACAACTCTTGCTCGTAGGACAAAAAACTGCATGTGACTCAACTCCATTTAGGACTAGGAAACAAACGCTAGCTCGACTTCCAAGAAACACACTCTGCTTTTGAGAAAAGAGCACTCTTCTACTCTACTGTGTTTCCTATAGAGCCAGAAGAGTGAACTTGCTCAGAACATTAGAACTGTGCTTCCTACACACACGGCCATATCTAGTTCAATTCTGCTTAGGAACCTGACAAGAACAGTAGATCCTCTTCTATACAATACACTGTACTTGCTGGGAACAGACGCCAGTGCTATTTGTCCTGTGTATGGCAATGGCAGCGCAACAGTGACTCTTCTTACCATAAAACAACCCTTGCTCGTAGGACTAGAAACTGCATGTGATTCAACTCCATTTAGGACTGGGAAACAAAAGCTAGCTCACCTTACAAGAAACACACTCTGCTTTAGAGAAAAGAGCACTCTTCTACTCTACTGTGTTTCCTATAGGGCCAGAACAGTGAGCTTGCTCAGAACAAAAGAACTGTGCTTCCTACACACGGGCCATATCTCGTTCAACTCTGCTTAGGAAAATGACAAGAACAGTAGCTCCTCTTCAGTCCGATACACTGTACTTGCTGGGAACAGACGCGAGTGCTATTTGCACTGTGTATGTCAATGGGAGCGCAATAGTGACTTTCCTTACCAGAAAACAACTCTTGCCCGTAAGACCAGAAACTGCATGAGATTCAACTCCATTTAGGACTGGGAAACAAATGCTAGCTTGCCTTACATGAAACACACTCTGCTTTAGAGAAAAGAGCACTCTTCTACTCTACTGTGTCCTATAGGGCCAGAACAGTGAGCTTGCTCAGAACAAAAGGACTGTGCTTCCTACACACAGGGCCATATCTCTTACAACTCTGCTTAGGAAACTGACAAGAACAGTAGCACCTCTTCAGTCCGATACACTGTACTTGCTGGGAACAGAAGCGAGTGCTATTTGCACTCTGTATGTCAATGGGAGCGCAATAGTGACTTTCCTTACCAGAAAACAACTCTTGCTCGTAAGACCAGAAATTGCATGTGATTCAATTCCATTTAGGACTGGGAAACAAATGCTAGCTCGCCTTACAAGGAACACACTCTGCTTTTGAGAAAAGAGCACTCTTCTACTCTACTGTGTTTCCTAAGGGGTCCGAACAGTGAGCTTGCTCAGAACAAAAGAACTGTGCTTCCTACACACATGGGCCATATCTAGTTCAACTCTGCTTAGGAAACTGACAAGAACAATAGCTCCTCTTCCTTCCAATACACTGTACTTGCAGGGAACAGACGCGAGTGCTATTTGCACTGTGTATGGCATTTGGAGCACAATAATGACTTGTCTTACCAGAAAACAACTCTTGCTCGTAGGACAAAAAACTGCATGTGAGTCAACTCCATTTAGGACTAGGAAACAAACGCTAGCTCTCCATGCAAGAAACACACTCTGCTTTTGAGAAAAGAGCACTCTTCTACTCTACTGTGTTTCCTATAGGGCCAGAAGATTGAACTTGCTCAGAACAAAAGAACTGTGCTTCCTACACACACGGCCATATCTAGTTCAATTCTGCTTAGGAACCTGACAAGAACAGTAGATCCTCTTCTGTACAATGCAATGTACTTGCTGGGAACAGACGCCAGTGCTATTTGTCCTGTGTATGGCAATGGCAGTGCAATAGTGACTCTTCTTACCATAAAACAACTCTTGCTCATAGGACTAGAAACTGCATGTGATTCAACTCCATTTAGTACTGGGAAACAAACGCTAGCTCGCCTTACAAGAAACACACTCTGCTTTAGGGAAAAGAGCACTCTTCTACTCTACTGTGTTTCCTATGGGGTCCGAACAGTGAGCTTGCTCAGAACAAAAGAACTGTGCTTCCTACACACACGGCCATATCTAGTTCACTTCTGCTTAGGAACCTGACAAGAACAGTAGATCCTCTTCAGTCCAATACACTGTACTTGCTGGGAAAAGACGCCAGTGCTATTTGTCCTGTGTATGGCAATGGCAGCGCAATAGTGACTCTTCTTACCAGAAAACAACTCTTGCTTGTAGGACCAGAAACTGCATGTGACTCAACTCCATTTAGGACTGGGAAACAAAAGCTAGCTCACCTTACAAGAAACACACTCTGCTTTAGAGAAAAGAGCACTCTTCTACTCTACTTTGTTTAATATAGAGCCAGAAGATTCAACTTGCTCAGAACATTAAGACTGTGCTTCCTACACACACGGCCATATCTAGTTCAATTCTGCTTAGGAATCTGACAAGAACAGTAGATCCTCTTCTGTACAATACACTGCACTTGCTGGAAAAGACGCCAGTGCTATTTGTCCTGTGTATGGCAATGGCAGTGCAATAGTGACTCTTCTTACCATAAAACAACTCTTGCTCGTAGGACTAGATACTGCATGTGATTCATCTCCATTTAGGACTGGGAAACAAACGCTAGCTCGCCTTACAAGAAACACACTCTGCTTTAGGGAAAAGAGCACTCTTCTACTCTATTGTGTTTCCTATAGGGCCAGAACAGTGAGCTTTCTCAGTACAAAAGAACTGTGCTTCCTACACACGGGCCATAACTAGTTCAACTCTGCTTAGAAAACTGACAAGAACAGTAGCTCCTCTTCAGTCCGTTACATTGTACTTGCTGGGAACAGACGCGAGTGCTATTTGCACTGTGTATGGCTTGGCAGCACAATAGTGACTTCCCTTACCAGAAAACAACTCTTGCTCGTAGGACCAGAAACTGCATGTGGTTCAACTCCATTTAGGACTGGGAAACAAATGCTAGCTCGCCTTACAAGAAACACACTCTGCTTTAGGGAAAAGAGCACTCTTCTACTCTACTGTGTTTCCTATGGGGTCCGAACAGTGACCTTGCTCAGAACAAAAGAACTGTGCTTTCTACACACACGGGCCATATCTAGTTCAACTCTGCTTAGGAAACAAACAAGAACAGTAGCTCCTCTTCAGTCCGATACACTGTACTTGCGGGGAACAGACGCGAGTGCTATTTGCACTGTGTATGGCATTGGAGCACAATAGTGACTCGTCTTACCAGAAAACAACTCTTTCTTGTAGGACAAAAAACTGCATGTGACTCAACTCCATTTAGGACTGGGAAACAAACGCTAACTCTACTTACAAGAAACACACTCTGGTTTTGAGAAAAGAGTACTCTTCTACTCTACTGTGTTTCCTATGTGGTCCGAACAGTGAGCTTGCTCAGAACAAAAGAACTGTGCTTCCTACACACACGGCCATATCTAGTTCAATTCTGCTTAGGAACCTGACAAGAACAGTATATCCTGTATAGTCCAATACACTGTACTTGCTGGGAACAGACGCCAGTGCTATTTGTCCTGTGTATGGCAATGGCAGCGCAATAGTGACTCTTCTTAACAGAAAACAACTCTTGCTTGTAGGACCAGAAACTGCATGTGATTCAACTCCATTTAGGATTGGGAAACAAAAGCTGGCTCACCTTACAAGAAACACACTCTGCTTTGGAGAAAAGAGCACTCTTCTACTCTACTGTGTTTCCTATAGGGCCAGAACAGTGAGCTTGCTCAGAACAAAATAACTGTGCTTCCTACACACGGGCAATATCTCGTTCAACTCTGCTTAGGAAACTGACAAGAACAGTAGCACCTCTTCAGTCTGATACACTGTACTTGCTGGGAACAGACGCGAGTGATATTTGCACTGTGTATGGCAATGGGAGCGCAATAGTGACTTTCCTTACCACAAAACAACTCTTGCTCGTAAGACCAGAATCTGCATGTGATTCAACTCCATTTAGTACTGGGAAACAAACGCTAGCTCGCCTTACAAGAAACACACTCTAATTTAAGGAAAAGAGCACTCTTCTACTCTATTGTGTTTCCTATAGGGCCAGAACAGTGAGCTTTCTCAGAACAAAAAAACTGTGCTTCCTACACACGGGCCATAACTAGTTCAACTCTGCTTAGGAAACTGACAAGAACAGTAGCTCCTCTTCAGTCCGATACACTGTACTTGCTGGGAACAGACGCGAGTGCTATTTTCATTGTGTATGGCAATGGGAGCGCAATAGTGACTTTCCTTACCAGAAAACAACTCTTGCTCGTAGGACCAGAAACTGCATGTGATTCAACTCCATTTAGGATTGGGAAACAAATGCTAGCTCGCCTTACAAGAAACACACTCTGCTTTTGAGAAAAGAGCACTCTTCTACTCTACTGTGCTTCCTATGGGGTCCGAACAGTGAGCTTGCTCAGAACAAAAGAACTGTGCTTTCTACACACACGGGCCATATCTAGTTCAACTCTTCTTAGGAAACAAACAAGAACAGTAGCTCCTCTTCAGTCCGATACACTGTACTTGCGGGGAACAGACGCGAGTGCTATTTGCACTGTGTATGGCATTGGAGCACAATAGTGACTCGTCTTACCAGAAAACAACTCTTGCTCGTAGGACAAAAAACTGCATGTGACTCAACTCCATTTAGGACTGGGAAACAAACGCTAGCTCAACTTACAAGAAACACACTCTGCTTTTGAGAAAAGAGCACTCTTCTACTCTACTGTGTTTCCTATGGGGTCCGAACAGTGAGCTTGCTCAGAACAAAAGAACTGTGCTTCCTACACACACGGGGATATCTAGTTCACTTCTGCTTAGGAACCTGACAAGAACAGTAGATCCTCTTCAGTCCAATACACTGTACTTGCTGGGAACAGACGCGAGTGCTATTTGCACTGTGTATGGCAATTGGAGCACAATAGTGACTGTCTTACCAGAAAACAACTCTTGCTCGTAGGACAAAAAACTGCATGTGACTCAACTCCATTTAGGACTAGGAAACAAACGCTAGCTCGACTTCCAAGAAACACACTCTGCTTTTGAGAAAAGAGCACTCTTCTACTCTACTGTGTTTCCTATAGAGCCAGAAGAGTGAACTTGCTCAGAACATTAGAACTGTGCTTCCTACACACACGGCCATATCTAGTTCAATTCTGCTTAGGAACCTGACAAGAACAGTAGATCCTCTTCTATACAATACACTGTACTTGCTGGGAACAGACGCCAGTGCTATTTGTCCTGTGTATGGCAATGGCAGCGCAACAGTGACTCTTCTTACCATAAAACAACCCTTGCTCGTAGGACTAGAAACTGCATGTGATTCAACTCCATTTAGGACTGGGAAACAAAAGCTAGCTCACCTTACAAGAAACACACTCTGCTTTAGAGAAAAGAGCACTCTTCTACTCTACTGTGTTTCCTATAGGGCCAGAACAGTGAGCTTGCTCAGAACAAAAGAACTGTGCTTCCTACACACGGGCCATATCTCGTTCAACTCTGCTTAGGAAACTGACAAGAACAGTAGCTCCTCTTCAGTCCGATTAACTGTACTTGCTGGGAACAGACGCGAGTGCTATTTGCACTGTGTATGTCAATGGGAGCGCAATAGTGACTTTCCTTACCAGAAAACAACTCTTGCCCGTAAGACCAGAAACTGCATGAGATTCAACTCCATTTAGGACTGGGAAACAAATGCTAGCTTGCCTTACATGAAACACACTCTGCTTTAGAGAAAAGAGCACTCTTCTACTCTACTGTGTCCTATAGGGCCAGAACAGTGAGCTTGCTCAGAACAAAAGGACTGTGCTTCCTACACACAGGGCCATATCTCTTTCAACTCTGCTTAGGAAACTGACAAGAACAGTAGCACCTCTTCAGTCCGATACACTGTACTTGCTGGGAACAGACGCGAGTGCTATTTGCACTCTGTATGTCAATGGGAGCGCAATAGTGACTTTCCTTACCAGAAAACAACTCTTGCTCGTAAGACCAGAAATTGCATGTGATTCAATTCCATTTAGGACTGGGAAACAAATGCTAGCTCGCCTTACAAGGAACACACTCTGCTTTTGAGAAAAGAGCACTCTTCTACTCTACTGTGTTTCCTAAGGGGTCCGAACAGTGAGCTTGCTCAGAACAAAAGAACTGTGCTTCCTACACACATGGGCCATATCTAGTTCAACTCTGCTTAGGAAACTGACAAGAACAATAGCTCCTCTTCCTTCCAATACACTGTACTTGCAGGGAACAGACGCGAGTGCTATTTGCACTGTGTATGGCATTTGGAGCACAATAATGACTTGTCTTACCAGAAAACAACTCTTGCTCGTAGGACAAAAAACTGCATGTGAGTCAACTCCATTTAGGACTAGGAAACAAACGCTAGCTCTCCATGCAAGAAACACACTCTGCTTTTGAGAAAAGAGCACTCTTCTACTCTACTGTGTTTCCTATAGGGCCAGAAGATTGAACTTGCTCAGAACAAAAGAACTGTGCTTCCTACACACACGGCCATATCTAGTTCAATTCTGCTTAGGAACCTGACAAGAACAGTAGATCCTCTTCTGTACAATGCAATGTACTTGCTGGGAACAGACGCCAGTGCTATTTGTCCTGTGTATGGCAATGGCAGTGCAATAGTGACTCTTCTTACCATAAAACAACTCTTGCTCATAGGACTAGAAACTGCATGTGATTCAACTCCATTTAGTACTGGGAAACAAACGCTAGCTCGCCTTACAAGAAACACACTCTGCTTTAGGGAAAAGAGCACTCTTCTACTCTACTGTGTTTCCTATGGGGTCCGAACAGTGAGCTTGCTCAGAACAAAAGAACTGTGCTTCCTACACACACGGCCATATCTAGTTCACTTCTGCTTAGGAACCTGACAAGAACAGTAGATCCTCTTCAGTCCAATACACTGTACTTGCTGGGAAAAGACGCCAGTGCTATTTGTCCTGTGTATGGCAATGGCAGCGCAATAGTGACTCTTCTTACCAGAAAACAACTCTTGCTTGTAGGACCAGAAACTGCATGTGATTCAACTCCATTTAGGACTGGGAAACAAAAGCTAGCTCACCTTACAAGAAACACACTCTGCTTTAGAGAAAAGAGCACTCTTCTACTCTACTGTGTTTCCTATACGGCCAGAACAGTGAGCTTGCTCAGAACAAAAGAACTGTGCTTCCTACACATACGGCCATGTCTAGTTCAACTCTGCTTAGTAAACTGACAAGAACAGTAGCTCCTCTTCAGTCCGATACACTGTACTTGCTGGGAACAGACGCGAGTGCTATTTGCACTCTGTATGTCAATGGGAGCGCAATAGTGACTTTCCTTACAAGAAAACAACTCTTGCTCGTAAGACCAGAAACTGCATGTGATTCAATTCCATTTAGGACTGGGAAACAAATGCTAGCTCGCCTTACATGAAACACACTCTGCTTTAGAGAAAAGAGCACTCTTCTACTCTACTGTGTTTCCTATAGGGCCAGAACAGTGAGCTTGCTCATAACATAAGAACTCGCTTCCTACACACACGGGCCTTATCTAGTTCAACTCTGCTTAGGAACCTGACAAGAACAGTAGCTCCTCTTCAGTCCAATACACTGTACTTGCTGGGAACAGACACATGTGCTATTTGCACTGTGTATGGCAATGGGAGCACAATAATGACTTTCCTTACCAGAAAATATTTCTTGCTCGAAGGAACAGAAACTGTCTGTGATTCAACTCCATTTAGGACTGGGAAACAAACGCGAGCTCGCCTTACAAGAAACACACTCTGCTTTAGAGAAAAGAGCACTCTTCTACTCTACTGTGTTTCCTGTAGGACCAGAACAGTGAGCTTGCTCAGAACATAATAACTGTGCTTCCTAAACACACGGGCCATATCTATTTCAACTCTGCTTAGGAAACTGACAAGAACAGCAGCTCCTCTTCAGTCCAATACACTGTACTTGCTGAGAACAGATGCGAGTGCTATGTGCACTGTGTATGTCAATTGGAGCACAATAGTGACTCGTCTTACCAGAAAACAACTATTGCTCGTAGGACCAAAAACTGCATGTGACTCAACTCCATTTAGGACTGGGAAACAAACTCTATCTCACCTTACAAGAAACACACTCTGCTTTTGAGAAAAGAGCACTCTTCTACTCTACTGTGTTTCCTATAGGGCCAGAACAGTTAGCTTGCTCAGAACAAATGAACTGTGCTTCCTAGACACACGGGCCATATCTACGTCAACTCTGCTTAGGAAACTGAGAAGAACAGTAGCTCCTCTTCAGTCCAATACACTGTACTTGCTGGGAACAGACGCTTGTGCTATTTGCACTGTGTATGGCAGTGGGAGCACAATAGTGACTTTCCTTACCAGAAAACAACTCTTGGTCGTAGGACCAGAAACTGTAAGTGATTCAACTCCATTTAGGACTGGGAAACAAACGCTAGCTCACCTTACAAGAAACACACTGCTTTAGAGAAAAGAGCACTCTTCTACTCTACTGTGTTTCCTATGGGGTCCAAACAGTGAGCTTGCTCAGAACAAAAGAACTGTGGTTCCTACACACACGGACCAGATGTAGTTCAACTCTGCTTTGGAAACTGACAAGAACAGTAGCTCCTCTTCATTCCAATACACTGTACTTGCTGGGAACAGACGCGAGTGCTACTTACACTGTGTATGGCAATGAGAGCGCAATAGTGACTTTCCTTACCAGAAAACAACTCTTGCTCGTAGGACCACAAACTGCATGTGATTCAACTCGATTTAGGACTGGGAAACAAATGCTAGCTCGCCTTACAAGAAACACACTCTGCTTTAGAAAAAGAGCACTCTTCTACTCTACTGTGTTTCCTACAGGGCCAGAACAGTGAGCTTGCTCAGAACAAAAGAACTGTGCTTCCTACACGGGCCATATCTAGTTCAACTCTGCTTAGATAACTGACAAGAACAGTAGATCCTCTTCAGTCCAATACACTGTACTTGCTGGGAAGAGACACCAGTGCTATTTGCACTGTGTATGGCATTTGGAGCACAAAAGTGACTCGTCTTACCAGAAAACAACTCTTGCTCATAGAACAAAAAACTGCATGTGACTCAACTCCATTTAGGACTGGGAAACAAAGTCTAGCTCGCTTTACAAGAAACACACTTTGCTTTTGAGAAAAGAGCACTCTTCTACTCTACTGTGCTTCCTATAGGGCCAGAACAGTGAGCTTGCTCAAAACAAAAAACTGTGCTTCCTACACACACGGCCATATCTAGTTCAAGTCTGCTTAGGAACCTGACAAGAACAGTAGATCCTCTTCAGTCCAATACACTGTACTTGCTGGGAACAGACGCGAGTGACATTTGCACAGTGTATGGCAATGGGAGCACAATGTGACTTTCCTTACCAGAAAACAACTCTTGTTCGTAGAACCTGAAACTACTTGTGATTCAACTCCATTTAGGACTAGGAAACAAACGCTAGCTTGCCTTACAAGAAACACACTCTGCTTTAGAGAAAAGAGCACTCTTCTACTCTACTGTGTTTCCTATAGGGCCAGAACAGTGAGCTTGCTCTTAACATAAGAACTGTGCTTCCTACACACGGGCCATAACTAGTTCAACTCTGCTTAGGAAACTGACAAGAACAGTAGCTCCTCTTCAGTCCGATACACTGTACTTGCTGGGAACAGACGCGAATGCTATTTGCACTGTGTATGGCAATGGGAGCACAATAGTGACTTTCCATACCAGAAAACAACTCTTGCTCCTAGGACCAGAAACTGCATGTGATTCAACACCATTTAGGACTGGGAAACAAACGCTAGCTTGCCTTACAAGAAACACACTCTGCTTTAGAGAAAAGAGCACTCTTCTACTCTACTGTGTTTCCTATGAGGTCCAAACAGTGAGCTTGCTCAGAACAAAAGAACTGTGCTTCCTACACACACGGACCATATCTAGTTCAACTCTGCTTAGGAAACTGACAAGAACAGTAACTCCTCTTCAGTCCAATACACTGTACTTGCGGGGAACAGACACGAGTGCTATTTGCACTGTGTTTGGCAATTGGAGCACAATAGTGACTAGTCTTACCAGAAAACAACTGTTGCTCATAGGACAAAAAACTGCATGTGACTCAACTCCATTTAGGACTGGGAAACAAATACTAGCTCGACTTCCAAGAAGCACAATCTGCTTTTGAGAAAAGAGCACTCTTCTACTCTACTGTGTTTCCTATGTGTTCCGAACAGTGTGCTTGCTCAGAACACAAAAACTGTGCTTCCTACACACACGGGCCATATCTAGTTCAATTCTACTTAGGAAAATGACAAGAACAGTAGAAACTGTTCAGTCCAATACACTGTACATGCTGGGAACAGACGCCAGTGCTATTTGCCCTGGGTATGACAATGGGAGCACAATAGTGACTCTTCTTACCAGAAAACAACTCTTGTTCGTAGGACAAGAAACTGCATGTTATTCAACTCGATTTAGGACTGGGAAAGAAACGCTAGCTCGCCTTACAAGAAACACACTATGCTTTTGAGAAAAGAGCACTCTTCTACTCTACTGTGTTTCCTATAGGGCCAGAACAGTGAACATGCTCAGAACAAAAGAACTGTGCTTCCTACACACGGGGGACATATCTAGTTCAACTCTGCTTAGGAATCTGAAAAGAACAGGAGCTCCTATTCAGTCCAATACTCTGTACATGCAGGGAACAGAAGCCAGTGCTATTTGCACTGTGTATGGCAATGGGAGCGCAATAGTGACTCTTCTTACCAGAAAAAAACTCTTGCTCGTAGGACCAGAAACTGCACGGGATTCAATTCCATTTCTGACTGGGAAACAAACACTAGCTCGCCTTTCAAGAAACGCACTCTGCTTTTGAGAAAAGAGCACTATCCTACTCTACAGTGTTTCCTATGGGGTCCGAACAGTGAGCTTGCTAAGAACAAATGAACTGTGCTTCCTACACACACGGGTCATATCTAGTTATACTCTGCTATAGAAACTGACAAGAACAGTAGCTGCTCTTCAGTCCAATACACCGTACTTGCTGGGAACAGACGCCAGTGCTATTTGCACTGTGTATGACAATGGGAGCGCAATAGTGACTCTTCTTACCAGAAAAAAACTCTTGCTCGTAGGACCAGAAACGGCATGCGATTCAACTCCATTTTGACTGGGAAGCAAATACTAGCTTGCCTTTCAAGAAACACAATTTAATTTTGAGAAAAGAGCACTCATCTACTCTACTGTGTTTCCTATGGTGTCCGCACAGTGTGCTTTCTCAGAACAAAAGAACTGTGCTTCCTACACACCCGAGCCATATCTAGATCAACTCCTTTTAGAAAAATGACAAGAAGAGTAGCTCCTCTTCAGTCCAATACACTGTACTTGCTGGGAACAGACGCGAGTGCTATTTGCACTATGTATGGCAATGGGAGCACAATAGTGACTTTCCTTACCAGAAAACAACTCTTGCTCATAGGACCAGAAATTGGATGTGATTCAACTCCATTTAGGACTGGGAAACAAACGCTAGCTCGCCTTACAAGAAACACACACTGCTTTTGAGAAAAGAGCACTCTTCTACTCTACTGTGTTTCATATAGGGCCAGAACAGTGAGCTTGAACAGAACAAGAGAACTGTGCTTCCTACACACACGGCCATATCTAGTTCAATTTTGCTTAGAAAACTGAAAAGAACAGTAGATCCTCTTCAGTCCCATACACTGTACATGCTGGGAACAGATGCCAGTGCTATTTGCCCTGTGTATGACAATGGGAGCACAATAGTGATTCTTCTTACCAGAAAACAACTCTTGCTCGTAGGACCACAAACTGCATGGGATTCAACTCCATTTAGTACTGGGTAACAAACGCTATCTCTCCTTACAAGAAACACACTCTGCTTTTGAGAAAAGAGCACTCTTCTACTCTACTGTGTTTCCTATGGGGTCCGAACAGTGAGCTTGCTCAGAACAAAAGAACTGTGCTTCCTACACACTCGGGCCATATCTAGTTCAACTCTGCTTAGGAAACTGACAAGAACAGTAGCTGCTCTTCAGTCCAATACACTGTACTTGCTTGGAACAGACGCGAGTGCTATTTGCACTGTGTATGGCAATGGGAGCACAATAGTGACTCTTCTTACCAGAAAACAACTCTTGCTCGTAGGACCACAAACTGCATGGGTTTCAACTCCATTTCTGACTGGGAAACAAACACTAGCTCGCCTTTCCAGAAACACAATCAAATTTTGAGAAGAGAGCACTCATCTACTCTACTGTGTTTCCTATGATGTCCCCACAGTGAGCTTTCTCAGAACAAAAGAAGTGTGCTTCCTACACACATGGGCCATATCTGGTTCAACTCCTCTTAGGAAAATGACAAGAACAGTAGCTCCTCTTTAGTCCAATACACTGTACTTGCTGGGAACAGACGCGAGTGCTATTTGCACTATGTATGGTAAAGGGAGTACAACAGTGACTTTCCTTACCAGAAAACAACTCTTGCTCATATGACCAGAAACTGCATGTGATTCAACTCCATTTAAGACTGGGAACCAAACGCTAGCTCGCCTTACAAGAAACACACTCTGCTTTTGAGAAAAGAGCACTCTTCTACTCTTCTGTGTATCCTATAGGGCCAGAACAGTGAGCTTGATCAGAACAAGAGAACTGTGCTTCCTGCACACACGACCATGTCTAGTTCAATTCTGCTTAGGAAACTGACAAGAACAGTAGCTCCTCTTCAGTCCAATACACTGTACATGCTGGGAACAGACGCCAGTGCTATTTGCCCTGTGTATGACAATGGGAGCACAATAGTGACTCTTCTTACCAGAAAACAACTCTTGCTCGTAGGACCACAAACTGCATGGAATTCAACTCCATTTAGGACTGGAAACAAACTCTAGCTCGCCTTACAAGAAACACACTCTGCTTTTGAGAAAAGAGCACTCTTCTACTCTAATGTGTTTCCTATAGGGCCAGAACAGAGAGCTTGCTCAGAAAAAAAGAACTGTGCTTCCTAAATTCACGGCCAAAACTAGTTCAATTCTGCTTAGGAACCTGACAAGAACAGTAGGTTCTCTTCAGTCCAATACACCGTACATGCTGGGAACCGACGCCAGTGCTATTTGCCCTGTGTATGACAATGGGAGCGCAATATTGACTCTTCTTACCAGAAAACAACTCTTGCTCGTAGGACCAGAAACTGCATGTGATTCAACTCCATTTAGGACTGGGAAAAAAACGCTAGCTCGCCTTACAAGAAACACACTCTGCTTTTGAAAAGAGAGCACTCTTCTACTCTACTGTGTTTCCTATGTGTTCCTCACAGTGAGCTTGCTCAGAACAAAAGAACTGTGCTTCCTACACACACGGGCCGTATCTAGTTCAAGTCTGCTTAGCAAACTGACAAGAACAGTAGCTGCTCTTCAGTCCAATACACTGTACTTGCTGGGAACAGACGCCAGTGCTATTTGCACTTGTATGGCAATGGGAGCCCAATAGTGACTCTTCTTAGCAGAAAAAAACCTCTTGCTCGTAGGACCAGAAACTTCATGTGATTCAACTCCATTTAAGACTGGGAAACAAACGCTAGCTCGCCTTACAAGAAACACACTCTGCTTTTGGAAAAAGAGCACTCTTCTACTCTACTTTGTTTCCTATGGGGTCCAAACAGTGAGGTTGCTCAGAACAAAAGAACTGTGCTTCCTACACACACGGCCATATCTACTTCAATTCTGCTTAGGAAACTGACAAGAACAGTAGCTCCTATTCATTCCAATACACTGTACTTGCTGGGAAAAGACGCGAGTGCTATTTGCCTTGTGTAGGGCAATGGGAGCACAATAGTGACTTTCCTTACCATAAAACAACTCTTGCTCGTAGGACCAGAAACTCCATGTGATTCAACTCCATTTAGGTCTGGGAAACAAATGCTAGCTCGCCTTATATGAAACACACTCTGCTTTTGAGAAAAGAGCACTCTTCTACTCTACTGTGTTTCTTATGGGGTCCGAACAGTGAGCTTGCTCAGAACAAAAGAACTGTGCTTCCTACACACAAGGGCCATATCTAGTTCAACTCTGCTTAGGAAACTGACAAGAACAGTAGCTCCTCTTCAGTCCAATACACTGCACTTGCGGGGAAGAGACGCGAGTGCTATTTGCACTGTGTATGGCAATTGGAGCACAATAGTGACTCGTCTTACCAGAAAACAAATCTTGCTCGTAGGACAAAAAACTGCATGTGACTCAACTCCATTTAGGACTGGGAAACAAACGCTAGCTCGCCTTACAAGAAACACACTCTGCTTTTGAGAAAAGAGCACTCTTCTACTCTTCTGTGTATCCTATAGGGCCAGAACAGTGAGCTTGATCAGAACAAGAGAACTGTGCTTCCTGCACACACGAACATGTCTAGTTCAATTCTGCTTAGGAAACTGACAAGAACAGTAGCTCCTCTTCAGTCCAATACACTGTACATGCTAGGAACAGACGCCAGTGCTATTTGCCCTGTGTATGACAATGGGAGCACAATAGTGACTCTTCTTACCAGAAAACAACTCTTGCTCGTAGGACCACAAACTGCATGGAATTCAACTCCATTTAGGACTGGAAACAAACGCTAGCTCGCCTTACAAGAAACACACTCTGCTTTTGAGAAAAGAGCACTTTTCTACACTAATGTGTTTCCTATAGGGCCAGAACAGAGAGCTTGCTCAGAAAAAAAGAACTGTGCTTCCTAAATACACGGCCAAAACTAGTTCAATTCTGCTTAGGAACCTGACAAGAACAGTAGGTTCTCTTCAGTCCAATACACCGTACATGCTGGGAACCGACGCCAGTGCTATTTGCCCTGTGTATGACAATGGGAGCGCAATATTGACTCTTCTTACCAGAAAATAACTCTTGCTCGTAGGACCAGAAACTGCATGTGATTCAACTCCATTTAGGACTGGGAAAAAAACGCTAGCTCGCCTTACAAGAAACACACTCTGCTTTTGAAAAGAGAGCACTCTTCTACTCTACTGTGTTTCCTATGTGTTCCGCACAGTGAGCTTGCTCAGAACAAAAGAACTGTGCTTCCTACACACACGGGCCGTATCTAGTTCAACTCTGCTTAGCAAACTGACAAGAACAGTAGCTGCTCTTCAGTCCAATACACTGTACTTGCTGGGAACAGACGCCAGTGCTATTTGCACTTGTATGGCAATGGGAGCCCAATAGTGACTCTTCTTAGCAGAAAAAAAACTCTTGCTCGTAGGACCAGAAACTTCATGTGATTCAACTCCATTTCAGACTGGGAAACAAACGCTAGCTCGCCTTACAAGAAACACACTCTGCTTTTGGAAAAAGAGCACTCTTCTACTCTACTCTGTTTCCTATGGGGTCCGAACAGTGAGGTTGCTCAGAACAAAAGAACTGTGCTTCCTACGCACACGGCCATATCTACTTCAATTCTGCTTAGGAAACTGACAAGAACAGTAGCTCCTATTCATTCCAATACACTGTACTTGCTGGGAAAAGACGCGAGTGCTATTTGCCTTGTGTAGGGCAATGGGAGCACAATAGTGACTTTCCTTACCATAAAACAACTCTTGCTCGTAGGACCAGAAAATCCATGTGATTCAACTCCATTTAGGTCTGGGAAACAAATGCTAGCTCGCCTTATATGAAACACACTCTGCTTTTGAGAAAAGAGCACTCTTCTACTCTACTGTGTTTCCTATGGGGTCCGAACAGTGAGCTTGCTCAGAACAAAAGAACTGTGCTTCCTACACACAAGGGCCATATCTAGTTCAACTCTGCTTAGGAAACTGACAAGAACAGTAGCTCCTCTTCAGTCCAATACACTGCACTTGCGGGGAAGAGACGCGAGTGCTATTTGCACGGTGTATGGCAATTGGAGCACAATAGTGACTCGTCTTACGAGAAAACAAATCTTGCTCGTAGGACAAAAAACTGCATATGACTCAACTCCATTTAGGACTGGGAAACAAACGCTAGCTCGCCTTACAAGAAACACACTCTGCTTTTGAGAAAAGAGCACTCTTCTGCTCTACTGTGTTTCCTATGGAGTCCGAACACTGAACTTGCTCAGAACAAAAGAACTGTGCTTCCTACACACACGGCCATATGTAGTTCAATTCTGCTTAGGAACCTGACAAGAACAGTAGCTCCTCTTCAGTCCAATACACTGTACTTGCTGGGAACAGACGGCAGTGCTATTTGTCCTGTGTATGGCAATGACAGCGCAAAAGTGACTCTTCTTATCATAAAACAATTCTTGCTCGTACGACTAGAAACTGCATGTGATTCAACTCCATTTAGGACTGGAAAACAAACGCTAGCTCGCCTTACAAGAAACACACTCTGCTTTAGAGAAAAGAGCACTCTTCTACTCTACTGTGTTTCCTATAGGGCAAGAACAGTGAGCTTGCTCAGAACATAAGAACTGTGCTTCCTACACACGGTCCATATCTACTTCAACTCTGCTTAGGAAACTGACAAGAAAAGTAGCTCCTCTTCAGTCCGATACACTGTACTTGCTGGGAACAGACGCGAGTGCTATTTGCACTGTGTATGGCAATGGGAGCGCAATAGTGACTTTCCTTACCAGAAAACAACTCTTGCTCATAGGACCAGAAACTGCATGTGATTCAACTCCATTTAGGACTGGGAAACAAACGATAGCTCGCCTTACAAGAAACACACTGCTTTTGATAAAAGAGCACTCTTCTACTCTACTGTGTTTCCTATGGGGTCCGAACAGTGAGCTTGCTCAGAACAAAAGAACTGTGCTTCCTACACACACGGCCATATCTAGTTCAAGTCTGCTTAGGAACCTGAAAAGAACAGTAGATCCTCTTCAGTCCAATACACTGTACTTGCTGGAAACAGACGCCAGTGCTATTTGTCCTGTGTATGGCAATGGCAGCGCAGTAGTGACTCTTCTTACCAGAAAACAACTCTTGCTCGTGGACCAGAAACTGCATGTGATTCAACTCCATTTAGGACTGGGAAACAAACTCCAGCTTGCTTTACAAGAAAAACACTCTGCTTTTGAGAAAAGAGCACTCTTCTACTCTACTGTGTTTCCTATAGGGCCAGAACAGTGAGCTTGCTCAGAAAAAAAGAACTGTGCTTCCTACACACACGGGCCATATCTAGTTCAACTCTGCTTAGGAATCTGAGAAGAACAGTAGCGCCTCTTCATTCCAATACACTGTAATTGCTGGGAACAGATGGGAGGGCTATTTGCACTGTGTATGGCAATGGGAGCTCAATAGTGACTTTCCTTACCAGAAAACAACTCTTGCTCATAGGAACACAAACTGCATGTGATTCCACTCCATTTAGGAATGGGAAACAAACGCTAGCTCGGCTTAAAAGAAACACACTCTGCTTTTGAGAAAAAAGCACTCTTCTACTCTACTGTGTTTCCTATGGGGACCGAACAGTGAGCTTGCTCAGAAAAAAAAAACTGTGCTTCCTACACACACGGCCATATCTAGTTCAAGTCTGCTTAGGAACCTGACAAGAACAGTAGATCCTCTTCAGCCCAATACACTGTACTTGCTGCGAACAGATGCCAGTGCTATTTGTCCTGTGTATGGCAATGGCAGTGCAATAGTGACTCTTCTTACCATAAAACAACTCTTGCTTGTAGTACCAGAAACTGCATGGGATTCAACTCCATTTAGAACTGCGAAACAAACGCTAGCATGCTTTACAAGAAATACACTCTGCTTTAGAGAAAAGAGCACTCTTCTACTCTACTGTGTTTCCTATGGGGTCCAAACAGTGAGCTTGCAAAGAACAAAAGAACTGTGCTTCCTACAAACACGGATCATATCTAGTTCAACTCTGCTTAGGAAACTGACAAGAACAGTAGCACCTATCCAGTCCAATACACTGTACTTGCTGGGAACAGACGCGAGTGCTATTTGCACTGTGTATGGCAATGGGAGCGCAATGTGACTTTCCTTACCAGAAAAGAACTCTAGATCGTAGGACCTGAAACTGCATGTGATTCAACTCCATTTAGGACTAGGAAACAAATGCTAGTTCGCCTTACAAGAAACACACTCCGCTTTTGAGAAAAGAGCACTCTTCTACTCTACTGTGTTTCCTATAGGGCCAGGACAGTGACTTGCTCAGAACATAAGAACTGTGCTTCCTACACATACGGGCCATATCTACTTCAACTCTGCTTAGGAAACTGACAAGAACAGTAGCTCCTTTTCAGTCCCATACACTGTACTTGCTGGGAACAGACGCGAGTGCTGTTTGCACTGTGTATGGCAATGGGAGCACAATAGTGACTCGTCTTACCAGAAAACAACTCTTGCTCGTAGGACAAAAAACTGCATGTGACTCAACTCCATTTAAGACTGGGAAACAAACGCTAGCTCGCCTTAAAAGAAACACACTCTGCTTTAGAGAAAAGAGCACTCTTCTACTCTACTGTGTTTCCTATAGGGCCAGAACAGTGAGCTTGCTCACAACATAAGAACTGTGCTTCCTACACACACGGGCCATATCGAGTTCAACTCTGCTTAGGAACCTGACAAGAACAGTAGCTCCTCTTCATTCCAATACACTGTAATTGCTGGGAACAGACGCATGTGCTATTTGCACTGTGTATGGCAATGGGAGCGCAATAGTGACTTTCCTTACCAGAAAACAACTCTTGCTCGTAGGACCAGAAACTGCATGTGATTCTACTCCATTTAGGACTGGAAACAAACGCAAGCTCGCCTTACAAGAAACACACTCTGCTTTTGAGAAAAGAGCACTCTTCTACTCTACTGTGTTTCCTATGGGGTCCGAACAGTGAGCTTGCTCAGAACAAAAGAACTGTGCTTTCTACACACACGGGCCATATCTAGTTCAACTCTTCTTAGGAAACAAACAAGAACAGTAGCTCCTCTTCAGTCCGATACACTGTACTTGCAGGGAACAGACGCGAGTGCTATTTGCATTGTGTATGGCATTGGAGCACAATAGTGACTCGTCTTACCAGAAAACAAATCTTGCTCGTAGGACAAAAAACTGCATGTGACTCAACTCCATTTAGGACTGGGAAACAAATGCTAGCTCAACTTACAAGAAACACACTCTGCTTTTGAGAAAAGAGCACTCTTCTACTCTACTGTGTTTCCTATGGGGTCCGAACAGTGAGCTTGCTCAGAACAAAAGAACTGTGCTTCCTACACACAAGGGCCATATCTAGTTCAACTCTGCTTAGGAAACTGACAAGAACAGTAGCTCCTCTTCAGTCCAATACACTGCACTTGCGGGGAAGAGACGCGAGTGCTATTTGCACGGTGTATGGCAATTGGAGCACAATAGTGACTCGTCTTACCAGAAAACAAATCTTGCTCGTAGGACAAAAACCTGCATGTGACTCAACTCCATTTAGGACTGGGAAACAAACGCTAGCTCGCCTTACAAGAAACACACTCTGCTTTTGAGAAAAGAGCACTCTTCTGCTCTACTGTGTTTCCTATGGAGTCCGAACACTGAACTTGCTCAGAACAAAAGAACTGTGCTTCCTACACACACGGCCATATGTAGTTCAATTCTGCTTAGGAACCTGACAAGAACAGTAGCTCCTCTTCAGTCCAATACACTGTACTTGCTGGGAACAGACGGCAGTGCTATTTGTCCTGTGTATGGCAATGACAGCGCAAAAGTGACTCTTCTTATCATAAAACAACTCTTGCTCGTACGACTAGAAACTGCATGTGATTCAACTCCATTTAGGACTGGAAAACAAACGCTAGCTCGCCTTACAAGAAACACACTCTGCTTTAGAGAAAAGAGCACTCTTCTACTCTACTGTGTTTCCTATAGGGCAAGAACAGTGAGCTTGCTCAGAACATAAGAACTGTGCTTCCTACACACGGTCCATATCTACTTCAACTCTGCTTAGGAAACTGACAAGAAAAGTAGCTCCTCTTCAGTCCGATACACTGTACTTGCTGGGAACAGACGCGAGTACTATTTGCACTGTGTATGGCAATGGGAGCGCAATAGTGACTTTCCTTACCAGAAAACAACTCTTGCTCATAGGACCAGAAACTGCATGTGATTCAACTCCATTTAGGACTGGGAAACAAACGATAGCTCGCCTTACAAGAAACACACTGCTTTTGATAAAAGAGCACTCTTCTACTCTACTGTGTTTCCTATGGGGTCCGAACAGTGAGCTTGCTCAGAACAAAAGAACTGTGCTTCCTACACACACGGCCATATCTAGTTCAAGTCTGCTTAGGAACCTGAAAAGAACAGTAGATCCTCTTCAGTCCAATACACTGTACTTGCTGGAAACAGACGCCAGTGCTATTTGTCCTGTGTATGGCAATGGCAGCGCAGTAGTGACTCTTCTTACCAGAAAACAACTCTTGCTCGTGGACCAGAAACTGCATGTGATTCAACTCCATTTAGGACTGGGAAACAAACTCCAGCTTGCTTTACAAGAAAAACACTCTGCTTTTGAGAAAAGAGCACTCTTCTACTCTACTGTGTTTCCTATAGGGCCAGAACAGTGAGCTTGCTCAGAAAAAAAGAACTGTGCTTCCTACACACACGGGCCATATCTAGTTCAACTCTGCTTAGGAACCTGACAAGAACAGTAGCTCCTCTTCATTCCAATACACTGTAATTGCTGGGAACAGACGCATGTGCTATTTGCACTGTGTATGGCAATGGGAGCGCAATAGTGACTTTCCTTACCAGAAAACAACTCTTGCTCGTAGGACCAGAAACTGCATGTGATTCCACTCCATTTAGGACTGGAAACAAACGCAAGCTCGCCTTACAAGAAACACACTCTGCTTTTGAGAAAAGAGCACTCTTCTACTCTACTGTGTTTCCTATGGGGTCCGAACAGTGAGCTTGCTCAGAACAAAAGAACTGTGCTTTCTACACACACGGGCCATATCTAGTTCAACTCTTCTTAGGAAACAAACAAGAACAGTAGCTCCTCTTCAGTCCGATACACTGTACTTGCAGGGAACAGACGCGAGTGCTATTTGCATTGTGTATGGCATTGGAGCACAATAGTGACTCGTCTTACCAGAAAACAAATCTTGCTCGTAGGACAAAAAACTGCATGTGACTCAACTCCATTTAGGACTGGGAAACAAATGCTAGCTCAACTTACAAGAAACACACTCTGCTTTTGAGAAAAGAGCACTCTTCTACTCTACTGTGTTTCCTATGGGGTCCGAACAGTGAGCTTGCTCAGAACAAAAGAACTGTGCTTCCTACACACACGGCCATATCTAGTTCACTTCTGCTTAGGAACCTGACAAGAACAGTAGATCCTCTTCAGTCCAATACACTGTACTTGCTGGGAAAAGACGCCAGTGCTATTTGTCCTGTGTATGGCAATGGCAGTGCAATAGTGACTCTTCTTACCAGAAAACAACTCTTGCTTGTAGGACCAGAAACTGCATGTGATTCAACTCCATTTAGGACTGGGAACCAAAGCTAGCTCACCTTACAAGAAACACACTCTGCTTTAGAGAAAAGAGCACTCTTCTACTCTACTGTGTTTCCTATAGGGCCAGAACAGTGAGCTTGCTCAGAACAAAAGAACTGTGCTTCCTACACACGGGCCATATCTAGTTCAACTCTGCTTAGGAAACTGACAAGAACAGTAGCTCCTCTTCAGTCCAATACACTGTACTTGCTGGGAACAGACGGGAGTGCTATTTGCACTCTGTATGTCAATGGGAGCACAATAGTGACTTTCCTTACAAGAAAACAACTCTTGCTCGTAAGACCAGAAACTGCATGTGATTCAATTCCATTTAGGACTGGGAAACAAATGCTAGCTCGCCTTACATGAAACACACTCTGCTTTTGAGAAAAGAGCACTCTTCTACTCTACTGTGTTTCCTAAGTGGTCCGAACAGTGAGCTTGCTCAGAACAAAAGAACTGTGCTTCCTACACACATGGGCCATATCTAGTTCAACTCTGCTTAGGAAACTGACAAGAACAATAGCTCCTCTTCCTTCCAATACACTGTACTTGCAGGGAACAGACGCGAGTGCTATTTGCACTGTGTATGGCATTTGGAGCACAGTAGTGACTTGTCTTACCATAAAACAACTCTTGCTCGTAGGACAAAAACTGCATGTGACTCAACTCCATTTATTACTAGGAAACAAACGCTAGCTCTCCATGCAAGAAATACACTCTGCTTTTGAGAAAAGAGCACTCTTCTACTCTACTGTGTTTCCTATAGAGCCAGAAGATTGAACTTGCTCAGAACAAAAGAACTGTGCTTCCTACACACACGGCCATATCTAGTTCAATTCTGATTAGGAACCTGACAAGAACAGTAGATCCTCTTCTGTACAATGCACTGTACTTGCTGGGAACAGACGCCAGTGCTATTTGTCCTGTGTATGGCAATGGCAGTGCAATAGTGACTCTTCTTACCATAAAACAACTCTTGCTCGTAGGACTAGAAACTGCATGTGATTCAACTCCATTTAGGACTGGGAAACAAAAGCTAGCTCGCCTTACAAGAAACACACTCTGCTTTAGGGAAAAGAGCACTCTTCTACTCTATTGTGTTTCCTATAGGGCCAGAACAGTGAGGTTTCTCAGAACAAAAGAACTGTGCTTCCTACACACGGGCCATAACTAGTTCAACTCTGCTTAGGAAACTGACAAGAACAGTAGCTCCTCTTCAGTCCGATACACTGTACTTGCTGGGAACATACGCGAGTGCTATTTGCACTGTGTATGGCAATGGGAGCACAATAGTGACTTTCCTTACCAGAAAACAACTCTTGCTCGTAGGACCAGAAACTGCATGTGATTCAACTCCATTTAGGACTGGGAAACAAATGCTAGCTCGCCTTACAAGAAACACACTCTGCTTTTGAGAAAAGAGCACTCTTCTACTCTACTGTGTTTCCTATGGGGTCCGAACAGTGAGCTTGCTCAGAACAAAAGAACTGTGCTTTCTACACACATGGGCCATATCTAGTTCAACTCTGCTTAGGAAACAATCAAGAACAGTAGCTCCTCTTCAGTCCGATACACTGTACTTGCGGGGAACAGACGCGAGTGCTATTTGCATTGTGTATGGCATTGGAGCACAATAGTGACTCGTCTTACCAGAAAACAAATCTTGCTCGTAGGACAAAAAACTGCATGTGACTCAACTCCATTTAGGACTGGGAAACAAATGCTAGCTCAACTTACAAGAAACACACTCTGCTTTTTAGAAAAGAGCACTCTTCTACTCTACTGTGTTTCCTATGGGGTCCGAACAGTGAGCTTGCTCAGAACAAAAGAACTGTGCTTCCTACACACACGGCCATATCTAGTTCACTTCTGCTTAGGAACCTGACAAGAACAGTAGATCCTCTTCAGTCCAATACACTGTACTTGCTGGGAAAAGACGCCAGTGCTATTTGTCCTGTGTATGGCAATGGCAGCGCAATAGTGACTCTTCTTACCAGAAAACAACTCTTGCTTGTAGGACCAGAAACTGCATGTGATTCAACTCCATTTAGGACTGGGAAACAAAAGCTAGCTCACCTTACAAGAAACACACTCTGCTTTTGAGAAAACAGCACTCTTGTACTCTAATGTGTTTCCTATGGGGTCCGAACAGTGATCTTGCTCAGAACAAAATAACTGTGCTTCCTACGCACATGGGCCATATCTAGTTCAACTCTGCTTAGGAAACTGACAAGAACAGGAGCTCCTCTTCAGTCCAATACACTGTACTTGCTGGGAACAGACTCCAGTGCTATTTGCACAGTGTATGGGAATGGGAGAGCAATAGTGACTTTCCTTACCAGAAAACAACTCTTGCTCGTGGGAACAAAAACTGCATGTGATTCAACTCCATTTAGGACTGAAAAACAAACGCTAGCTCGCCTTACAAGAAACACACTCTGCTTTTGAAAAAAGAGCAATCTTCTACTCTACTGTGTTTCCTGTAGGGCCATAACAGTGAGCTTGCTCAGTACAAATGAACTGTGCTTCCTACACACACGGCCATATCTAGTTCAATTCTGCTTAGGAAACTGACAAGAGCAGTAGATCCTCTTCAGTCCAATACACTGTACATGCTGGGAACAGACGCCAGTGCTATTTGCCCTGTGTATGACAATGGGAGTGCAATAGTGAATCTTCTTACCAGAAAACAACTCTTGCTAGTAGGACCAGAAACTGCATGTGATTCAACTCCATTTAGGACTGGGAAACAAACGCTAGCTGGCCTTACAAGAAACACACTCTGCTTTTGAGAAAAGAGCACTCTTCTAATCTTCTGTGTTTCTTATGGGGTTCCAACAGTGAGCTTGCTCAGAACAAAAGAACTGTGCTTCCTACACACACGGGCCATGTCTAGATCAACTCTGCTTAGGAAACTGACAAGAACAGTAGCTCCTCTTCATTCCAATACACTGCACTTGCTGGGAACAGACGCGAGTGGTATTTGTACTGTGTATGGCAATGGGAGCGCAATAGTGACCCTTCTTACGAAAAAACAACTCTTGCTCATAGGACCAGAAACTGCATGTGATTCAACTCCATTTAGGACTGGGAAACAAACGCTAGCTGGCCTTACAAGAAACACACTCTGCTTTTGAGAAAAGAGCAGTATTCTACTCTAATGTGTTTCCTATAGGGCCAGAACAGTGAGCTTGCTCACAACAAAAGAACTGTGCTTCCTACACAAACGGACCATATCTAGTTCAACTCTGCTAGGCAAACTGACAAGAACAGTAGCTCCTCTTCAGTCCAATACACTGTACTGGCTGGGAACAGACGCGAGTGCTATTTGCACTGTGTACGGCAATGGATGCACAATAGTGACTCTTCTTACCAGAAAACAACTCTTGCTCTTAGGACCTGAAACTGCATTTGATTCAATCCTCTTAGGACTGGAAAACAAACGCTAGCTCGCCTTACAAGAAACACACTCTGCTTTTGAGAAAAGAGCACTCTTCTACTCTACTGTGTTTCTTATAGGGCCAAAACATTGAGCTTGCTCAGAACAAAAGAACTGTGCTTCCTACACACACGGCTATATCTAGTTCAATTCTGCTTCGGAAACTAACAAGAACAGTAGATCCTCTTCAGTCCAATACACTGTACATGCTGGGAACAGACGCCAGTGCTATTTGCCCTGTGTATGACAATGGGAGCACAATAGTGACTCTTCATACCAGAAAACAACTCTTGCTCGTAGAACCAGAAACTGCATGTGATTCAACTCCATTTAGGACTGGGAAACAAATGCTAGCTTGCCTTACAAGAAACACACTCTGATTTTGAGAAAAGAGCAGAATTCTACTCTAATGTGTTTCCTATAGGGCCAGAACAGTGAGCTTGCTCAGAACAAAGAACTGTGCTTCCTACACACACGAGCCACATCTACTTCAACTCTGCTTAGGAAATTGACAAGAACAATAGCTCCTCTTCAGTCCAATAAACTGTAAATGCTGGGAACAGACGCCAGTGCTATTTGCCTTGTGTATGACAATGGGAGCGCAATAGTGACTCTTCTTACCAGAAAACAACTCTTGATCGTAGGACCAGAAACTGCATGTGATTCAACTCCATTTAGGACTGGGAAACAAACGCTAGCTGGCCTTACAAGAAACACACTCTGCTTTTGAGAAAAGAGCACTCTTCTACTCTAATGTGTTTCCTATATGGCCAAAACAGTGAGCTTGCTCAGAACAAAAGAACTGTGTATCCTACACACACGGGCCATGTATAGTTCAACTCTCCTTAGGAAATTGACAAGAACAGTAGCTCCTCTTCATTCCAATACACTGTACTTGCTGGAAACAGACGCGAGTGCTAATTGCACTGTGTATAGCAATGGGAGCCCAATAGTGTCTCTTTGTACCAGAAAACAACTCTTGCTCGGAGGACCAAATACTGCATGTGACTCAACTCCATTTCAGACTGGGAAACAAACGCTAGCTCGCCTTACAAGAAACACACTCTGCTTTTGAGAAAAGGGCACTCTTCTACTCTACTGTGTTTCCTATGGGATCCGAACAGTGAGCTTGCTCAGAACAAAATAACTCTGCTTCCTACACACACAGGCCATATCTAGTTCAACTCTGCATAGGAAACTGACAAGAACAGTAGCTCCTCTTCAGTCCAATACACTGTACTTGCTGGGAACAGACGCGAGTGCTATTTGCACTGTGTATGGCAATGGGAGCACAATAGTGACTCTTCTTACCAGAAAACAACTCTTGCTCGTAGGACCAGAAACTGCATGTGATTCAACTCCATTTAGGACTGGGAAACAAACGCTAGCTCGCCTTACCAGAAACAAACTCTGCTTCTGAGAAAAGAGCACTCTTCTACTCTACTGTGTTTCCTATAGGGCCAGAACCGTGAGCTTGCTCAGAAAAAAAAACTGTGCTTCCTACACACAAGGGCCATATCTAGTTCAACTCTGCTTAGGAAACTGACAAGAATAGTAGCTCCTCTTCAGTCCAATACACTGTACTTGCAGGTCGCTGACACGAGTCCTATTTGCAGTGTGTATGGCAATGGGATCGAAATAGTGACTTTCCTTACCAGAAAACAACTCTTGCTCATGGGACCAAAAACTGCATGTGATTCAACTCCATTTAGGACTGGGAAACAAACGCTACCTCGTTTTACAAGAAACACACTCTTCTTTTGAGAAAAGAGCACTCGTCTACTCTACTGTGTTTCCTATAGGGCCAAAACAGTGAGCTTGCTCAAAACAAAAGAACTGTGCTTCCTACACACACGGCCATATCTAGTTCAATTCTGCTTCGGAAACTGACAAGAACAGTAGATCCTCTTCAGTCCAATACACTGTACATGCTGGGAACAAACTCCAGTGCTATTTGCCTTTGAATGACAATCAGAGCGCAATAGTGACTCTTCTTACCAGAAAACAACTTTTGCTCGTAGGAATAGAAACTGCATGTGATTCAACTCCATTTAGGACTGGAAAACAAACGCTAGCTGGCCTTACAATAAACACACTCTGCTTTTGAGAAAAGAATACTCTTCTACTCTAATGTGTTTCTTCTAGGGCCAGACAGGGAGCTTGCTCAGTAAAAAAGAACTGTGCTTCCTACACACACGGGCTATATCTAGTTCAACTCTGCTTAGGAAACTGACAAGAACAGTAGATCCTCTTCAGTGCAATACACTCTACTTGCTTAGAACAGGTACGGGTGCTATTTGCAGGGTGTATGGGAATGGGAGCGCAATAGTGACTTTCCTTACCAGAAAACAACTCTTGCTCATGGGACCAAAAACTGCATGTGATTCAACTCCATTTAGGACTGGGAAACAAACGCTAGCTCGCCTTACAAGAAACACACTTTGCTTTGAGAAAAGAGCACTCTTCTACTCTACTGTGTTTCCTATAGGGCCAAAACAGTGAGCTTGCTCAGAACAAAAGAACTGTGCTTCCTACAAACACGGCCATATCTAGTTCAATTCTGCTTAGGAAACTGCCAAGAACAGTAGATCCTCCTCAGTCCAATACACTGTACATGCTGGAACAGACGCCAGTGCTATTTGCCCTGTGTATGACAATGGGAGCATAATAGTGACTCTTCTTACCAGAAAACAAATCGTGCTCGTAGGACCAGAAACTGCATGTGATTCAACTCCATTTAGGACTGGGAAACAAATGCTAGCTGGCCTTACAAGAAACACACTCTGCTTTTGAGAAAAGAGAACTCTTCTACTCTAATGTGTTTCCTACAGGGCCAGAAAAGTGAGCTTGCGCAGAACAAAAGAACTGTGCTTCCTATACACAGGGGCCATATCTAGTTCAACTCTGCTTAGGAAACTGACAAGAACAGTAGCTCCTCTTCAGTGCAACACACTTTATTTGCTGGGAACAGACGCGAGTGCTATTTGCCCTGTGAATGGCAATGGGAGCGCAATAGTGACTCTTCTTACCAGAAAACAACTCTTGCTCATAGCGCGAAAAACTGCATGGGATTCAACTACATTTAGGACTTGGAAACAAACGCTAGCGCGCCTTAGAAGAAACACACTCTGCTTTTGAGAAAAGAGCACTCTTCTACTCTACTGTATTTCCTATAGGGCCAGAACAGTGAGCTTGCTCAGAACAAAAGAACTGTGCTTCCTACACACATGGGCCATATCTAGATCAATTCTGCTTAGGAAACTGAAAAAAAAAGTAGATCCTCTTAAGTCCAATACACTGTACTTGCTGGGAACAGACAGGAGTGCTATTTGCACAGTGTATGGAATGGGAGGGCAATAGTGACTTTCTTACCAGAAAACAACTCTTGCTCGTGGGAACAAAAACTGCATGTGATTCAACTCCATTTAGGACTGGGAAACAAACGCTAGCTCGCCTTACAAGAAACACACTCTGGTTTTGAAAAAAGAGCAATCTTCTACTCTACTGTGTTTCCTGTAGGGCCAAAACAGTGAGCTTGCTCAGTACAAAAGAA